>NC_052553.1:3282392-3370773 GCF_016699485.2 Gallus gallus
AAACACACACAGCCTCCCCCCAAACACAGCCCAACCCCCCCCAACCCCAAACACAGCCCAACCAACCCCAAATAGCCCACCCCCAAACACACCCCAACCCCAAACAAACACAGCCCAACCCCCCCCCAAACACAGCCCACCCCCAAACACACACAGCCCCAAACACAGCCCAACCCCCCCCCAAATACAGCCCAGCCCCAAACACACACAGCCCACCCCAACCCAACCAACCCCAAACACAGCCCCCCCACCCAACACAGCCCACCCCCAAACAAACACAGCCCACCCCCAAACACAGCCCAACCCCCCCCCAAACACAGCCCAACCAACCCCAAACACAGCCCCCCCCCAAACAAACACAGCCCCCCCCCCAAACACAGCCCAACCCCAAACAAACACAGCCCCCCCCCCAAACGCAGCCCAACCCCAACCTGGGGAAGGCTGCAGCGTCCCCCCCCCCCCCTCCGTCCCCCCCCCCCCCCCGGAGAGGAGGAGAGGATGTAAGCAAACAGCAGTGGCACTCATCTGGTGGGCACTCATCCCATATCCCATATCTCATACCCCATATCCCACATCCGATATTTCATATCCCACATCCCACATCTCATACCCCACATCTCATACCCCATATCCCACATCCCGTTATTTCATATCCCATATCCCACATCCCATCTTTCATACCTCATATCCTATATCCCACATCCCATATTTCATATCCCATATCCCACATCCCGTATTTCATACCCCACATCCCACATCTCATCTCATATCCCATGTTCTATATCCCATATCCCAACATCTCATAGCCCAAGCCCTATATCCCGCGTCCCACATCCCATATCTCCTATCTCATATCCCATGTCCCGTATCTCAGATCCCAATATCTCAGCCCACACCCCATGCCCCATATCCCATATCGTACCCCAATATCTCATAGCCCAAGCCCTATATTCCACACTCCACATCCTGCATCCCATATCCCCTACCTCATAGCCCACGTCCCATAGCCCGTATCTCATATCCTATACTCCATGTCCCGTACCTCACATCCCATATCCTATACCCCACACCCCATATCTCGCATCCCACATCCTATATCTTGTGTCCCATATCCCACATCTCATATCCTATACCCCATATCCCATACCCCATATCTCATATCCCACATCCCATACCCTACATCTCATATCCTATACCCCATATCTCATATCCCTCATCCCATATCCTATGTCCCATATCCCACATCCCATATCCTATACCCCACATCCCATACCCTATACCCCACATCCCATACCCTATACCCCACATCCCATACCCTATACCCCACATCTCATACCCTATACCCCCCACCCCCCACCCCATATCCCACCACTGCAGCAGCGCCACACGCAGAGGGCGAAACGCAGCACAGACCAACAGACGGAGCCCCACTGCAGCGCAGAGCTGCCCCCAAACCCCCCCAAAACCCCCTGAACCCCCCCAAACCCTCTCAACCCCCCCCAAACCCCCTTCAGCCCCCCCCAAACCCCCTCAACCCCCCCCAAACTCCCCCCAACCCCCTCAGCCCCCCCAAATCCCCCCAAACCACCCTCAGCCCCCCCAAAGCCCCCCCAAACCCCCCTCAGCCCCCCCAAAGCCCCCCCAAACCCCCTTCAGCCCCCCCCAAACCCCCTCAACCCCCCCCAACCCCTCCCAAACCCCCTCAGCTCCCCCCAAACCCCCTCCAACCCCACCCAAACCCCCTCAGCCCCCCCCAAACCCCCTCAACCCCCCCAAACTCCCCCCAACCCCCTCAGCCCCCCCAAATCCCCCCAAACCACCCTCAGCCCCCCCAAAGCCCCCCTCAACCCCCCTCAGCCCCCCCCAAACCCCCCTCAACCCCCCTCAGCCCCCCCAAACCCCCCCAATCCCTCCCAAACCCCCTCAGCCCCCCTCCAAACCCCCCCCAAACCACCCTCAGCCCCCCCAAAGCCCCCCCAAACCCCCCTCAGCCCCCCCAAACCCCCTTCAGCCCCCCCCAAACCCCCTCAACCCCCCCAACCCCTCCCAAACCCCCTCAGCTCCCCCCAAACCCCCTCCAACCCCACCCAAACCCCCTCAGCCCCCCCCAAACCCCCCTCAACCCCACCCAAACCCCCTCAGCCCCCCCAAACCCCCCTCAACCCCCCTCAGCCCCCCCAAACCCCCCCAATCCCTCCCAAACCCCCTCAGCCCCCCTCCAAACCCCCCCCCAACCCCCCCTCAGCCCCCCCAAACGCCCCACAGCCCCCCCAAACCCCCTCCAAAGTCCCCTCAACACCCCCAAACCCCCTCAGCCCCCCCCCTCAACCCCCCCTCAGCCCCCCCCCTGAACCCCCCCAAACCCCCCTCAGCCCCCCCCTGAACCCCCCAAACCCCCCCCAAACCCCCCTCAGCCCCCCCAACCACCTCTAAACCCCCCTCAACCCCCCCCAAACCCCAAACCCCAACCCCCCCTCAGCCCCCCCCAAACACAGCCCAACCCCCCCCAAACCCCCTCAACCCCCCTCAGCCCCCCCCAAACACAGCCCAACCCCCCCCAACCCCCTCTAAACCCCCCTCAGCCCCCCCCAAAGCCCCCTCAACCCCCTCCAACCCCACCCAAACCCCCTCAGCCCCCACAAACCCCCTCAGCCCCCCCCAAACGCCCCCCAACCCCCCTCAATCCCCCCAAAACCCCCCAACCCCCCCCCAAACGCCCCTCAACCCCCCCCCCACCTCAACCCCCCCCCACCTGACGATGACCCCCGGGCGCAGATCGAAGTTCTTCTTGACGATGTCCAGCAGTTCCCTTTCGCTCTTCTGCGACGTTCCGTAATGGAAGATGGAGATGGACAGCGGGTGGGACACACCGATGGCGTAGGAAACCTGGAAACATTGAGGGGGGGGGGGGGGGTCAAAAAGGGGTACGGGGTGGGGTTATGTATGGGGGGGGGACACAACACCCACCTGCACCAACACCCGGCGGCACAGCCCGGCTTTGATGAGCGATTTGGCCACCCAACGCGCGGCGTAGGCGGCGGAGCGGTCCACTTTGGTGTAATCCTTCCCAGAAAAGGCCCCCCCGCCGTGCGCCCCCCAACCCCCGTAGGTGTCCACGATGATCTTCCGGCCCGTCAGACCCGCGTCGCCCTGCAGGGGGGGGGGGGGGGCACCGTCAGAGCCGCCGCGGTGCTGTGCGGGGGTGGGGGGGGTGGGATGGGGGGTGGGATGGAGATGGGGGGTGGAGATGGGGGGTGGAGATGGGGGGGGGAGGGGATGGAGATGGGGGGTGGGGGGGGATGGAGATGGGGGTGGGGGGGTGGAGATGGGGTGGGTTGGGGGGCTGGAGATGGGGTTTTGGGGGGATGGCAGGGGATGGAGATGGGGGGTGGGGGGGGATGGAGATGGGGGGATGGAGATGGGGGGGATGGAAATGGGGGGGGGGATGGAGGTGGGGGGGGGATGGAGGTGGGGGGGGGATGGAGGTGGGGGGGGATGGAGATGGGGGGGGATGGAGATGGGGGGGGGGATGGAGGTGGGGGGGGATGGAGGTGGGGGGGGATGGAGATGGGGGGTGGGGGGGGGATGGGGGTGGGGGGGATGGAGGTGGGGGGGGATGGAGATGGGGGGGGGGATGGAGGTGGGGGGGGATGGAGATGGGGGGTGGGGGGGGGATGGGGGTGGGGGGGGGATGGAGGTGGGGGGTGGGGGGGGGATGGGGTGGGATGGAGATGGGGGGTGGGGGGGGATGGAGATGGGGGGATGGAGATGGGGGGAGGGGGGGAGTGGAGATGGGGGGGATGGAGATGGGGGGTGGGGGGGGGATGGAGATGGGGGGAGGGATGGAGATGGGGGTTGGGGCAGATGGGGGATGGGATGGAGATGGGGGGTGGGGGGGTGGAGATGGGGGTGGGGGGGATGGAGATGGGGGTTGGGGGGGATTGAGATGGGGGTGGGGGGGTGGAGATGGGGGTTGGGGGGGATTGAGATGGGGGGGGATGGGGGATGGGATGGAGATTGGGGGACGGGATGGAGATGGGGGGTGGGGGGGTGGAGATGGGGGGTGGGATGGGGGATGGAGATGGGGGGGGATGGAGATGGGGGGTATAGAGATGGGGGGTATAGAGATGGGGGGAGGGGGGGGGATGGAGATGGGGGGGGATGGGGTGGGGGGGGATGGAGATGGGGGTGGGGGGGATGGGGGTGGGAGGTGGGATGGAGATGGGGGGCAGGGGGGGATGGAAATGGGGGGTGGGATGGAGATGGGGGGTGGAGATGGGGGGTGGGGGGGGATGGAGACAGGGGTGGGGGGGATGGAGACGGGGGGGGATGGAAATGGGGGGGGATGGAGATGGGGGGTGGGGGGAATGGGGGGTGGGATGGAGATGGGGGGTGGGGGGGGGGTGGAGATGGGGGGTGGGGGGGGATGGAGATGGGGGGGGATGGAGATGGAGATGGGGGGGTGGAGATGGGGGGTGGGGGGGTGGAGATGGGGGGGATGGAGGTGGGTGGTGGGGGGGGTGGAGATGGTGGGGATGGAGGTGGGGGGGGATGGAGATGGAGGGTGGGATGGAGATGGAGGGTGGGGGGGTGGAGATGGGGGGTGGGGGGTGATGGGGGCGGGAAGGAGATGGGGGTGGGGGGGGTGGAGATGGGGGGTGGGATGGAGATGGGGTGGGGGGGGTGATGGGGGTGGGAAGGAGATGGGGGGTGGGATGGAGATGGGGTGGGGGGGGTGGAGATGGGGGGGGATGGAGATGGGGGGGGGATGGAGATGGGGGGGGATGGAGATGGGGGGGAATGGAGATGGGGGGTGGGGGGGGGTGAAGATGGGGGGGATGGAGGTGGGGGGGGATGGAGATGGGGGGTGGGAGGGGGGATGGAGGTGGGAGGGGGATGGAGGTGGAGATGAAGATGGGGGGTGGGATGGAGATTGGGGGTGGGGGGCGACGCCGTACCTGGGGGCCCCCGATGACGAAGCGGCCGCTGGGCTGCAGGTGGTAGATGGTGTCCTCGTCCAGGTACTTGGGGGGCACCACGGCTTTGATCACTTTCTCCTTCAGGGCGTCGCGCATCTCATCCAGGCACACCTCCTCGTCGTGCTGCACCGAGATGACGATGGTGTGCACGCGGATGGGGATGACGGCGCCGCGGTCCTGCATGTACTGCACCGTCACCTGAAGGGGGGGCGATGCGGTCAGACGGGGGGCGGCGCCGAGGGGGAGGGCGGGGGGCGACCAGAGTGACAACGAGGGACAATGAGGGACACAACGCGGGCACCGGGGGACACAAAAGGGCACCGAGGGACCCAAAGGGATCCAGTAATGTCACCAAGGGACCCAACTGGAACACCAAGGGACCCAACAGGGACTCAGCAGTGTCACCGAGGGACCCAAAAGGACACCGAGGGACCCAAAAGGACACCGAGGGACCCAACGGGGACTCAGCAGTGTCACCGAGGATGACAATGTCACCAAGGGACCCAACAGGGGCACCGAGGGACCCAACAGGGGCACTGAGGGACCCAACGGGGACTCAGCAGTGTCACCAAGGGACCCAATGGGGACACCAAGGGACCCAAAAGGACACCGAGGGACCCAAAAGGACACCGAGGGACCCAACAGGGACTCAGCAGTGTCACCGAGGATGACAATGTCACCAAGGGACCCAACGGGGACACTGAGAGGACATGAAAGGACACCAAGGGACCCAACAGGGGCACCGAGGGACCCAAAGGGATCCAGTAATGTCACCAATGGACCCAACAGGGACACCGAGGGACCCAAAAGGACACCGAGGGACCCAACAGGGACTCAGCAGTGTCACCGAGGGACCCAAAAGGACACCGAGGGGACCAAAAGGGACACTGAGGGACCCAAAAGGGACACTGAGGGACCCAACGGGGACTCAGCAGTGTCACCAAGGATGACAATGTCACCAAGGGACCCAACAGGGGCACCGAGGGACCCAACGGGGGCACTGAGGGACCCAAAAGGACACCGAGGGACCCAACAGGGACTCAGCAGTGGCACCGAGGGACCCAATGGGGACTCAGCAGTGTCACCGAGGATGACAATGTCACCAAGGGACCCAACGGGGACACCGAGAGGACACGAAAGGACACCAAGGGACCCAACAGGGGCACCAAGGGACCCAAAGGGATCCAGTAATGTCACCAATGGACCCAACAGGGGCACTGAGGGACCCAACGGGGAGTCAGCAGTGTCACCAAGGATGACAATGTCACCAAGGGACCCTACAGTGACACTGAGGGACTCAAAGGGATCCAATAATGTCACCAAGGGACCCAATGGGGACACTGAGGGACCCAATGGGATTCAGTAATGTCACCAAGGGACCCAACAGGGACTCAGCAGTGTCACCAAGGATGACAGTGTCACCAAGGGACCCAACAGTGACACTGAAGGACCCAAAAGGGACACCAAGGGACCCCAAAGACCCAACAATGTCACCAAGAGACCCAACAGGGACAGTGAGGGACCCCAAGGGACCCAGCAGTGTCACCAAGGACGACAATGTCACCAAGGGACCCAACAGTGGCAACAAGGGACCCAACAGGGACACCAAGGGACCCAAAGGGACCCAGCACTGTCACTGAGGACCCAACAGGGACTCAGCAATGTCACCAAGGACAACAATGTCACCATAGGAGCTAACAGTGCCACAGAGGAACCCAACAGTGGCAGTGAAGGACTCACAATGTCACTGAGAGAGCCAGCAGTGACACCAGGAGACCCACAGTGTCACTAAGGGACCCAACAGTGACACTGAGAGACCCAAGAGTGACACTGAGGGACCCAATGGGGCCACCGAGGGACCCACAGCATCACCGAGGGACCCAACGGGGCCACTGAGGGACCCAATGGTGCCACTGAGGGACTCACAGTGCCATTGAGGGCCCCAGCAGTGTCACCAAAGGACCCACAGCATCACCAAGGGACCCAACAGTGCCACTGAGGGACCCAATGGGGCCACTTAAGGACCCAACAGTGCCACCAAAGGACCCACAGCATCACTGAGGGACCCACAGTGCCACCGAAGGACCCAACAGTGCCACTGAGGGACCCAATGGGGCCGCCAAAGGACCCAACAGTGCCACCAAAGGACGCAACGGTGCCACCAAAGGATCCACAGCATCACCGAGGGTCCCAACGGGGCCACCAAAGGACCCACAGCATCACCGAGGGACCCACAGTGCCACCGAAGGACCCAACAGTGCCACTGAGGGACCCACAGCATCACCAAGGGACCCAACAATGCCACCGAGGGACCCAATGGGGCCACCAAAGGACCCATAGCATCACCGAGGGACCCAACGGTGCCACTGAGGGACCCAATGGGGCCACCAAAGGACCCACAGCATCACCGAGGGACCCAACAGTACCACTGAGAGACCCAACAGTGCCACTGAGGGACCCACAGCCTCACCGAGGGTCCCAATAGGGCCACCAAAGGACCCAACAGTGCCACCAAAGGACCCAACGGTGCCACCGAGGGACCCAACGGTGCCACCGAGGGACCCACAGCATCACCGAGGGACCCACAGTGCCACCAAAGGACTCAACAGTGCCACCAAAGGACCCAACGGTGCCACCGAGGGACCCAACAATGCCACCGAGGGACCCAACAATGCCACCGAGGGACCCAATGGGGCCACCAAAGGACCCACAGCATCACCAAGGGACCCACAGTGCCACTGAAGGACCCAACAGTGCCACTGAGGGACCCAATGGGGCCACCAAAGGACCCAACGGTGCCACCGAGGGACCCACAGCATCACCAAGGGACCCAACGGGGCCACTGAGGGACCCAATGGGGCCACCAAAGGACCCACAGCATCACCGAGGGACCCAATAGAGCCAGTGAGGGACCCAACAGTGCCACCGAGGGACCCAATGGGGCCACCAAAGGACCCACAGCATCACCGAGGGACCCAACGGTGCCACCGAGGGACCCAATGGGGCCACCAAAGGACCCACAGCATCACCGAGGGACCCAACGGTGCCACCGAGGGACCCAACGAACGCCACCGAGGGACTCACAGTGCCATTGAGGGCCCCAGCAGTGTCACCAAAGGACCCACAGCATCACCGAGGGACCCAATAGAGCCAGTGAGGGACCCAACAGTGCCACTGAGGGACCCACAGCATCGCTAAGGGACCCAACGGTGCCACTGAGGGACCCAATGGGGCCACCAAAGGACCCACAGCATCACCGAGGGACCCAACAGAGCCAGTGAGGGACCCAATGGTGCCACTGAGGGACTCACAGTGCCACTGAGGGCCCCAGCAGTGTCACCAAAGGACCCACAGCATCGCTAAGGGACCCAACGGTGCCACTGAGGGACCCAACGGGGCCACCAAAGGACCCACAGCATCACCGAGGGACCCAACGGTGCCACCGAGGGACCCAACGAACGCCACCGAGGGACTCACAGTGCCATTGAGGGCCCCAGCAGTGTCACCAAAGGACCCAGAGCGTCACCAACGGAGCCAACCTGTGTCTTGGAGTCGGGGCGCAGCCAGGGCAGGGTGCCGTTGCGGCGCAGCTCGGCCAGCTTGGCGTTCAGTTTGTGCGCCAGCACGATGGTGAGCGGCATGCACTCCTCCGTCTCATCCGTGGCGTAACCAAACATCAACCCCTGCAACGGGAAGGCGGGCAGTTCCAGAGCTCGGAGTCGTCGCCGTCGCCGTCGCCGCCGTCGCCACCGCGGCACCAAACCCACCTGATCGCCGGCGCCGATGTCCTCCTCGCTGCGGTCCAAATGCACCCCCTGAGCAATGTCCGGGGACTGCTGCTCCAGGGCCACCAACACGTTGCAGGTCTTGTAGTCAAAGCCTTGGGGGGGGGGGGGGGGTCAGGAGGGGAGGGGGGGGGTCAGTGGGATGCTCGAAGTGGGGGTGCGGGGGGGGTCTGTGCTGCTTAAAGGGTCGATTTGGGGGGTGGGGGGTCAGTGTGGTGCTCGAAGTGGGGCTGGGGGGGGAAGGGGGGGGCTGTGATGCTCGAAGGGTTGATTTGGGGGCGGGGGGGGTCAGTGTGGTGCTCGAAGTGGGGGTGTGGGGCTCAGTGTGCTGCTCTAAGGGGAGATTTGGGGGGTGGGGGGGGTCGGTGTGGTGCTCAAAGTGGGGCTGGGGGGGGGAGGGGGGGCTGTGATGCTCTAAGGGGTGATTTGGGGGTGGGGGGGTCAGTGTGGTGCTCGAAGTGGGGGTGGGGGGCTCAGTGTGCTGCTCTAAGGGGTGATTTGGGGGGTGGGGGGGTCTGTGATGCTCGAAGGGTCGATTTGGGGGGTGGTGGGTTCAGTGTGCTGCTCCAAGTGGGGGTGAGGGGGGTCTGTGCTGCTCAAAGTGCTGATTTGGGGGGTCAGTGTGGTGCTCAGAGTGGGGGTGGGGGGGTCTGTGCTGCTCGAAGGGTTGATTGGGGGGGGGGTCAGTGTGCTGCTCTAAGGGGTGATTTGGGGGGTGGGGGGGCTCAGAGTGCTGCTCAAAGAACTGATTTGGGGGTGGGGGGGTCAGTGTGGTGCTCGAAGTGGGGGTGCGGGGGGGGGAGGGGGGGGCTGTGATGCTCGAAGGGTTGATTAGGGGGGTGGGGGGGGTCAGTGTGCTGCTCAAAGAGCTGATTTGGGGGGTGGGGGGGGTCAGTGTGCTGCTCAAAGTGGGGGTGGGGGGGTCTGTGCTGCTCGAAGGACTGATTTGGGGGGTGGGGGGGTCAGTGTGGTTCTCAAAGGGTTGAATTGAGGGGTGGGGGGGGGGGTCAAAGTGCTGCTCAAAGGAGGGATGGGGGGGGTCATTATGCTGCACAAAGGTCTGATGGGGGGGGTTCAGTGTGCTGCTTAAAGGGGGGGGGGGTAAGGGGGGGCAGCGCTACTCAAAGGGTTGATGGGGAGGGGGGGGATCAGTGGGCTATTCAAAGGGATGATTTGGGGGGGGGTGGGGGTGGGTCAGTGGGCTGTCCAAAGTTGGGGTGGGGGGGGGTCCGTGCTGCATATAGAGCTGATTTAGGGGGGGGGTGGGGAGGGGGATCAGTGGGCTGTCCATAGTGGGGGGTGGGGGTGAGTATGCTGCATATAGAGCTGACTTGGGGGGAAGGAGGGGGGATCAGTGGGCTGTCCAAAGTGGGGGGGGGGGGGTCTGTGCTGTAAAAAGAGCTGATTTGGGGTGTGGGGGGGAATCAGTGGGCTGTCCAAAGTGGGGGTGGGGGATCTGTGCTGCACATAGAGCTGATTTGAAGCAAAGGGGGGGGGGGGGGTCAGTGGGCTGTCCAAAGTGGGGGTGGGTCTGTGCTGCACATAGAGCTGATTTGGGGGGGGGATCAGTGGGCTGTTCAAAGTGGGGGTGGGGGGGGGGTCTGTGCTGCTCAGAGGGCTGATTTGGGGGAGGGGGGGAATCAGTGGGCTGTCCAAAGTGGGGGTGGGGGGGGGTGAGTATGCTGCATATAGAGCTGATTTGGGGGGAAGGGGGGGGGATCAGTGGGCTGTCCAAAGTGGGGGTAGGGGGGTGAACATGCTGCATATAGAGCTGATTTGGGGCGGGGGG
Source organism: Gallus gallus (assembly GCF_016699485.2). Taxonomy (NCBI): domain Eukaryota; kingdom Metazoa; phylum Chordata; class Aves; order Galliformes; family Phasianidae; genus Gallus; species Gallus gallus. The sequence continues at coordinate 3,292,946 of NC_052553.1, forward strand.
GGGGGGGGGGGATCAGTGGGCTGTCCATAGTGGGGGTAGGGGGGTGAGTATGCTGCATATAGAGCTGATTTGGGGGGGATCAGTGGGCTGTCCAAAGTGGGGGTAGGGGGGTGAGTATGCTGCATATGGAGCTGATCTGGGGGGAAGGAGGGGGGATCAGTGGGCTGTCCAAAGGGGGGGGGGTGGGGGGGGGTCTGTGCTGCTCAGAGGGCTAATTTGGGGGGGGCGGGGGGGGGGTTTCTGTCCCCCCCTCTGTGCACCTTTGGAGGAGTCGTCGTAGCCGATGTGCCGGATGGTGTCCCGCACCACCTTCTGGTAATCCACAGCAGCCCGGGAGGTGATTTCACCCGCCAGGAGAATCATCCCCGTCTTTGCAACCGTTTCTGCAAGGGGGGGTGGGGGGGGGAAGGGAAGGAAAGGGGGGGGTTTGAGCTCCACGCTGGGGGGCTTTGAGCTCCATGTTGGGGGCTTTGAGCTCCACGTTGGGGGCTTTGAGCTCCATGTTGGGGGCTTTGAGCTCCATGTTGGGGGGCTTTGAGCTCCATGTTGGGGGCTTTGAGCTCCACGTTGGGGGCTTTGAGCTCCATGTTGGGGGCTTTGAGCTCCATGTTGGGGGGCTTTGAGCTCCATGTTGGGGGCTTTGAGCTCCATGTTGGGGGGGTTTGAGCTCCATGTTGGGGGGCTTTGAGCTCCATGTTGGGGGCTTTGAGCTCCACGTTGGGGGGCTTTGAGCTCCACGTTGGGGGGCTTTGAGCTCCACGTTGGGGGGCTTTGAGCTCCATGTTGGGGGGCTTTGAGCTCCACGTTGGGGGCTTTGAGCTCCACGCTGGGGGGCTTTGAGCTCCATGTTGGGGGCTTTGAGCTCCATGCTGGGGGGCTTTGAGCTCCATGCTGGGGGGGTTTGAGCTCCACGTTGGGGGGGTTTGAGCTCCATGTTGGGGGCTTTGAGCTCCATGTTGGGGGGCTTTGAGCTCCATGTTGGGGGGGTTTGAGCTCCATGCTGGGGGGGTTTGAGCTCCATGTTGGGGGCTTTGAGCTCCATGCTGGGGGGCTTTGAGCTCCATGTTGGGGGCTTTGAGCTCCACGTTGGGGGGCTTTGAGCTCCACGCTGGGGGGGTTTGAGCTCCATGCTGGGGGGCTTTGAGCTCCATGTTGGGGGGGTTTGAGCTCCACGCTGGGGGGGTTTGAGCTCCATGTTGGGGGCTTTGAGCTCCATGTTGGGGGGCTTTGAGCTCCATGTTGGGGGCTTTGAGCTCCACGTTGGGGGCTTTGAGCTCCATGTTGGGGGCTTTGAGCTCCATGTTGGGGGGCTTTGAGCTCCATGTTGGGGGCTTTGAGCTCCATGTTGGGGGGGTTTGAGCTCCATGTTGGGGGGCTTTGAGCTCCATGTTGGGGGCTTTGAGCTCCACGTTGGGGGGCTTTGAGCTCCACGCTGGGGGGCTTTGAGCTCCACGTTGGGGGCTTTGAGCTCCACGCTGGGGGGCTTTGAGCTCCATGTTGGGGGCTTTGAGCTCCATGCTGGGGGGCTTTGAGCTCCATGCTGGGGGGGTTTGAGCTCCACGTTGGGGGGGTTTGAGCTCCATGTTGGGGGCTTTGAGCTCCATGTTGGGGGGCTTTGAGCTCCATGTTGGGGGGGTTTGAGCTCCATGCTGGGGGGGTTTGAGCTCCATGTTGGGGGCTTTGAGCTCCATGCTGGGGGGCTTTGAGCTCCATGTTGGGGGCTTTGAGCTCCACGTTGGGGGGCTTTGAGCTCCACGCTGGGGGGGTTTGAGCTCCATGCTGGGGGGCTTTGAGCTCCATGTTGGGGGGGTTTGAGCTCCATGTTGGGGGGCTTTGAGCTCCATGTTGGGGGCTTTGAGCTCCACGTTGGGGGCTTTGAGCTCCATGTTGGGGGCTTTGAGCTCCATGTTGGGGGGCTTTGAGCTCCATGTTGGGGGCTTTGAGCTCCACGTTGGGGGCTTTGAGCTCCATGTTGGGGGCTTTGAGCTCCATGTTGGGGGGCTTTGAGCTCCATGTTGGGGGCTTTGAGCTCCATGTTGGGGGGGTTTGAGCTCCATGTTGGGGGGCTTTGAGCTCCATGTTGGGGGCTTTGAGCTCCACGTTGGGGGGCTTTGAGCTCCACGCTGGGGGGCTTTGAGCTCCACGTTGGGGGCTTTGAGCTCCACGCTGGGGGGCTTTGAGCTCCATGTTGGGGGCTTTGAGCTCCATGCTGGGGGGCTTTGAGCTCCATGCTGGGGGGGTTTGAGCTCCACGTTGGGGGGGTTTGAGCTCCATGTTGGGGGCTTTGAGCTCCATGTTGGGGGGCTTTGAGCTCCATGTTGGGGGGGTTTGAGCTCCATGCTGGGGGGGTTTGAGCTCCATGTTGGGGGCTTTGAGCTCCATGCTGGGGGGCTTTGAGCTCCATGTTGGGGGCTTTGAGCTCCACGTTGGGGGGCTTTGAGCTCCACGCTGGGGGGGTTTGAGCTCCATGCTGGGGGGCTTTGAGCTCCATGTTGGGGGGGTTTGAGCTCCATGTTGGGGGGCTTTGAGCTCCATGTTGGGGGCTTTGAGCTCCACGTTGGGGGCTTTGAGCTCCATGTTGGGGGCTTTGAGCTCCATGTTGGGGGGCTTTGAGCTCCATGTTGGGGGCTTTGAGCTCCACGTTGGGGGCTTTGAGCTCCATGTTGGGGGCTTTGAGCTCCATGTTGGGGGGCTTTGAGCTCCATGTTGGGGGCTTTGAGCTCCATGTTGGGGGGGTTTGAGCTCCATGTTGGGGGGCTTTGAGCTCCATGTTGGGGGCTTTGAGCTCCACGTTGGGGGGCTTTGAGCTCCACGCTGGGGGGCTTTGAGCTCCACGTTGGGGGCTTTGAGCTCCACGCTGGGGGGCTTTGAGCTCCATGTTGGGGGCTTTGAGCTCCATGCTGGGGGGCTTTGAGCTCCATGCTGGGGGGGTTTGAGCTCCACGTTGGGGGGGTTTGAGCTCCATGTTGGGGGCTTTGAGCTCCATGTTGGGGGGCTTTGAGCTCCATGTTGGGGGGGTTTGAGCTCCATGCTGGGGGGGTTTGAGCTCCATGTTGGGGGCTTTGAGCTCCATGCTGGGGGGCTTTGAGCTCCATGTTGGGGGCTTTGAGCTCCACGTTGGGGGGCTTTGAGCTCCACGCTGGGGGGGTTTGAGCTCCATGCTGGGGGGCTTTGAGCTCCATGTTGGGGGGGTTTGAGCTCCACGCTGGGGGGGTTTGAGCTCCATGTTGGGGGCTTTGAGCTCCATGTTGGGGGGCTTTGAGCTCCATGTTGGGGGCTTTGAGCTCCACGTTGGGGGCTTTGAGCTCCATGTTGGGGGCTTTGAGCTCCATGTTGGGGGGCTTTGAGCTCCATGTTGGGGGCTTTGAGCTCCATGTTGGGGGGGTTTGAGCTCCATGTTGGGGGGCTTTGAGCTCCATGTTGGGGGCTTTGAGCTCCACGTTGGGGGGCTTTGAGCTCCACGCTGGGGGGCTTTGAGCTCCACGTTGGGGGCTTTGAGCTCCACGCTGGGGGGCTTTGAGCTCCATGTTGGGGGCTTTGAGCTCCATGCTGGGGGGCTTTGAGCTCCATGCTGGGGGGGTTTGAGCTCCACGTTGGGGGGGTTTGAGCTCCATGTTGGGGGCTTTGAGCTCCATGTTGGGGGGCTTTGAGCTCCATGTTGGGGGGGTTTGAGCTCCATGCTGGGGGGGTTTGAGCTCCATGTTGGGGGCTTTGAGCTCCATGCTGGGGGGCTTTGAGCTCCATGTTGGGGGCTTTGAGCTCCACGTTGGGGGGCTTTGAGCTCCACGCTGGGGGGGTTTGAGCTCCATGTTGGGGGCTTTGAGCTCCACGTTGGGGGCTTTGAGCTCCACGTTGGGGGGGTTTGAGCTCCATGTTGGGGGCTTTGAGCTCCATGCTGGGGGGCTTTGAGCTCCATGTTGGGGGCTTTGAGCTCCACGCTGGGGGGCTTTGAGCTCCACGTTGGGGGCTTTGAGCTCCACGTTGGGGGCTTTGAGCTCCACGTTGGGGGCTTTGAGCTCCACGTTGGGGGCTTTGAGCTCCATGTTGGGGGGCTTTGAGCTCCATGTTGGGGGCTTTGAGCTCCATGTTGGGGGCTTTGAGCTCCGTGCTGGGGGGGTTTGAGCTCCATGCTGGGGGGGTTTGAGCTCCATGTTGGGGGCTTTGAGCTCCACGTTGGGGGGCTTTGAGCTCCACGTTGGGGGCTTTGAGCTCCATGTTGGGGGCTTTGAGCTCCATGTTGGGGGCTTTGAGCTCCACGTTGGGGGGCTTTGAGCTCCACGTTGGGGGCTTTGAGCTCCACGTTGGGGGCTTTGAGCTCCATGTTGGGGGCTTTGAGCTCCACGTTGGGGGGCTTTGAGCTCCATGTTGGGGGCTTTGAGCTCCATGTTGGGGGCTTTGAGCTCCGTGCTGGGGGGGTTTGAGCTCCATGCTGGGGGGGTTTGAGCTCCATGTTGGGGGCTTTGAGCTCCATGCTGGGGGGCTTTGAGCTCCATGTTGGGGGCTTTGAGCTCCACGTTGGGGGGCTTTGAGCTCCACGCTGGGGGGGTTTGAGCTCCATGCTGGGGGGCTTTGAGCTCCATGTTGGGGGGGTTTGAGCTCCACGCTGGGGGGGTTTGAGCTCCATGTTGGGGGCTTTGAGCTCCATGTTGGGGGGGTTTGAGCTCCATGTTGGGGGCTTTGAGCTCCACGCTGGGGGCTTTGAGCTCCATGTTGGGGGGCTTTGAGCTCCACGCTGGGGGGCTTTGAGCTCCATGCTGGGGGCTTTGAGCTCCATGTTGGGGGCTTTGAGCTCCATGCTGGGGGGCTTTGAGCTCCATGTTGGGGGCTTTGAGCTCCATGTTGGGGGCTTTGAGCTCCATGTTGGGGGGCTTTGAGCTCCATGTTGGGGGCTTTGAGCTCCATGTTGGGGGGCTTTGAGCTCCATGTTGGGGGCTTTGAGCTCCATGCTGGGGGGGTTTGAGCTCCATGCTGGGGGGGTTTGAGCTCCATGTTGGGGGGGTTTGAGCTCCACGTTGGGGGGCTTTGAGCTCCATGTTGGGGGCTTTGAGCTCCACGTTGGGGGCTTTGAGCTCCACGTTGGGGGGGTTTGAGCTCCATGTTGGGGGCTTTGAGCTCCATGCTGGGGGGCTTTGAGCTCCATGTTGGGGGCTTTGAGCTCCACGCTGGGGGGCTTTGAGCTCCACGTTGGGGGCTTTGAGCTCCACGTTGGGGGCTTTGAGCTCCACGTTGGGGGCTTTGAGCTCCATGTTGGGGGCTTTGAGCTCCATGTTGGGGGCTTTGAGCTCCGTGCTGGGGGGGTTTGAGCTCCATGCTGGGGGGGTTTGAGCTCCATGTTGGGGGCTTTGAGCTCCATGTTGGGGGCTTTGAGCTCCACGCAGAGCCCCACGCAGAGCTCCCACTCACCGCAGGCCACTTTGGCGTCGGGGTCCTGGCGCAGGTGGGCGTCCAGCACAGCATCGCTGATCTGATCGCAGATCTTATCTGTGTCGGGGGGGGGGGGGGGGGGGGCAGAGCGGGGGGATGTGAGCGCGGCTCTGTTTTCTGTACTGCGAGGGGTCAGAGCTGTCGTTCCCCCCCCAACCCCCCCCAACACACACAGCCGTCCTTGGTGGCGACCTTTGGGAGCGGAGCAGAGCCGGATGGGGGGGGGGGCGGTGGGGTCGGACCTTCGCCCCGTGCTCAGAAGTGCCCCCCACGGTCAGAAGCGCCCCCCGCTGCGGGAGCGGCGTCGGTGCGTGGGGGGGGAGGGGCGGGTGGAGGCGGTGCCGCCCCCAAATCCCCGCGCGGGGACGGAGATGCGGGAGGGCCGAAGGGGGGGGGGGGGGGGCGCGGGGGATCCCCGCAGCGCGGTGACAGCGGGAGCTGCGTGGGAAGGGCGGGGGCGGGGGGGGCTCTGCCGCCTCCCGGGATCCGCTCCGTCACGCCGCTGAGTCACGGCCGCCCCGCATCCCGCCCCGATCCCCGCAATGTCACGGCGCTGCGTGGCGCGCTCCCCCCCCCCCCCCCCCCCGCGCCCTCCCCACGCGGTCACCACGTGCACTGCGGGGCCCGCAATGCGGCGCGCGCGCCACGTGACGTCACGGCCCCCCCCCCCCCCCTCCAATTCCGCGCGCACGACGGCCCCCGCGGGAACCCGGAGCGCGCGACCACCCCGCACCCCACCCCGCCCCTCCCCCGCCCCGAGGAGGCCGCGCCTGCGCAATGCCCGCCCGCCCGGGCGCGCACCTGGGTGCCCTTCGCCCACGGACTCGGACGTGAAGAGGAACGTTCCCTCCTCGATGAACACCTCGTGGAAGCCGTTCAGCTGCCCGTTCATGGCGGAGGGGCGGCGGGCGGAGCGGAGCGGAGCGCGGAGAGCGGCGACGCGCGGCGGGGAAGCGGCGAACTAAGAGCGGCGCCCGCCGCCTCACCCCTATTTATAGCCTCGTCGCCCCGCCCACCCGCGGCTCCCGACCAATGGCGTGCGCCGAGCGCGCAGCGAAGGAACCACGCGCGGAGGGCGGGGGGGGGCGGGTTACGTAACGCCCGGCGCTCCCCGCGCCGCCGCCGCTTCTCCGTCGCCGCGAGGAGCGCCGGGCGGGCGGAGCGGAGTGGAACGGCGCGGGGCCGCCTCGCCGAGCCCCGTTTCTGCGGCGGGACGGACGGGCAGCGGCGATCCGCCGGGAGCTCCTCCCCCCCGCCCGCATGGAGCGGCCCGGCGGACGGAGGCGCGCGGCGACGGGAGGCGCATGCGCAGAGAGGAGAGCGGGCCGCGCAGGCGCGGTGCGGCCACGGCGGGCAGAGCGGACGGCCCCTCCCCGGGCCGCCATCTTGGGGCCGCGCGCCGCCGCCATTGTGCGGTTCGGGGCCGGCGCCGTCGCACGGAGCGCGGGGTCCGCGGGGCCGCCGCCTCCCGGCCGGGCTGTGCGGGCCGCGCGGGGCCGAGGCGGTGCGCCGGCAGCGCCGAGCGGTGCTTCGGGCCTCGCCCGGCGCCTCTCGCCGCCATCTTGTGCCGGCAGCGCCGCTGCGAGCGGGCCGAGATGCGGGGGCCGCCTCTCCGCTCCGAGCCCGGGCAGCGCCGGCTCCGCAGCCGCAGCACGGACACGTGGGGGCGTGCGGGCACCGCGCGGCCCTCCCGTTGCACGCGGACGGACGGACGGACCGACCGCCGGACAGACCGACGCCGCCCGGCGCGCCGCCCCGCGGGGCCGGGAGGGCGTGGCTACGGCTTCGGGACCGCCCCTCTATTTGCATAGTGGGCGTGGCCAAGACGGCGATTTGCATCCGGGGCGGGAGAGGCGCGGGGTTGGGGGGTTCCTCCCGTTGGGTGGGGGGGGGGGGGGGCGGAGCAAACAGCGCTGCGCCCCTCGGGGGTCGCTCAGCACCACGCGGCAGGCAGCAGGTTTTGTAAAAAATGGTTTATCCGTTCCATTTTGGTATAAAACACACGGGAGAAACCTCAGCCAATCAGCGCGGCCGCCGCCGCCCCACGGCGGGGGAACGCAAAAGCCATAGAAACGTTTCCTCCCTCCGCGGAGCGGAGCGGCGCCGCGCAGCCCGGCCGCGTTGGGCCGCGTTGGGCCGCCGACGGGCGCCGGGTGGGACCCCCCGTCCTCTACGCGGTTTTCTGCTGGCCCTTCTTCCCGATCAGAGACTTGTGGATGTGGGGGATGACGCCTACGGGAGAGAACAGCACCGGGACACGCTCAGAGCACAGCCAGGCAGAGCCGCGCTGCTGGGGGACAATGCGGGACCCCGTGGGTGCCATTGGGGGACAATGGGGGACCCCGTGGTGCAACTGGGGGACAATGGGGGACCCCATGGGTGCAACTGGGGGACAACGGGGGACCCTATGCGTGCCATTGGGTGCCACTGTGTACCATTGGGTGACCCCATGGGTGCCAATGGGAGACCCCTTAGGTGCAACTGGGTGCCAATGGGGGACCCTATGGGTGCCATTGGGTGCCACTGTGTACCATTGGGTGACCCCATGGGTGCCAATGGGGGCCAATGGGGGACCCCATGGGTGCAACTGGGGGACCCCATGGGTGCAAATGGGGGCCAATGGAGGACCCTATGGGTGCCAATAGGGGCCATTGGGGGACCCCATGGGTGCAACTGGAGGCCAATGGGGGACCCTGTGGGTGCAACTGGGGGACCCCATGGGTGCAACTGAGGGACAATGGGGGACCCCATTGGTGCAACGGGGAACCCCATGGGTGCAACTGGGGGCCAATGGGGGACCCCATGGGTGCCATTGGGGGCCATTGGGGGACCCCATGGGTGCAACCGGGGGCCAATGGGGGACCCCATGGGTGCCATTGGGTGCCACTGTGTACCATTGGGTGACCCCTTGGGTGCAACTGGGTGCCAATGGGGGACCCTATGGGTGCCACTGTGTACCACTGGGTGACCCCATGGGTGCCAATGGGGGACCCCACAGGTGCCACTGGGTGCAACTGGGTGCCATTGGGGGACCCCATGGGTGCAAATGGGGGCCAATGGGGGACCCCATGGGTGCAAATGGGGGACCCCTTGGGTGCAACTGGGTGCCAATGGGGGACCCCATGGGTGCAACTGGGTGCCAATGGGGGACCCTATGGGTGCCACTGTGTACCATTGGGTGACCCCTTGGTTGCAACTGGGTGCCAGTGGTGGACCCCATGGGTGCCATTGGGTGCCACTGTGTACCACTGGGTGACCCCATGGGCGCCATTGGGTGACCCCATGGGTGCAACTGGGTGCCAATGGAGGACCCTATGGGTGCCACTGTATGCCACTGGGTGACTCCATGGGTGCAACTGGGTGCCAATGGGAGACCCTATGGGTGCTATTGGGTGCCACTGTGTACCATTGGGTGACCCCATGGGTGCCAATGGGGGACCCCACAGGTGCCACTGGGTGCCATCAGGTGACCCTATGGGTGCCTTTGGGTGCCACTGTATGCCACTGAGTGACCCCATGGGTGCAACTGGGTGCCAATGGGAGACCCTATGGGTGCCATTGGGGGATCCCATGGGTGTCACTGGGTGCCATCGGGTGCCACTATGTGACCCCATGGGTACAACTGGGTGCCAATGAGGGGACCCTATGGGTGCTATTGGGTGCCACTGGGTGACCCCATGGGTACCACTGGGTGCCACTGTGTACCATTGGGTGACCTTATGGGTGCCCCTATGGGTGTGACTGTATGCCCGTGGGTGACCCCATGGGTGCCACTGGGTGCCAATGGGGGACCCTATGGGTGTCACTGTATGCCATTGGGTGACCCCATGGGTGCCATTGGGTGCAACTGTATGCCACTGGGTGACCCCACAGGTGCCACTGGTTGCCATCAGGTGACCCTATGGGTGCCATTGGATGCCACTATATGCCACTGGGTGACCCCATGGGTACAACTGGGTGCCAATGGGGGGACCCTATGGGTGCCACTGGGTGCCCCTGTGTGTGCCACTGTATGTCACTGGGTGATCCCATGGGTACCACTGGGTGCCAACGGGGGACCTTATGGGTGCCATTTTGTACCACTGAATGACCCTATGAGTGCCACTGGGTTCCCCTATGGGTGCCCCTGTATGCCATTGGGTGACCCCATGGGTGCCACTGTATGCCACTGGATGACCCTATGTGTGCCAGTGGGTGACCCTATGGGTGCCATTAGTACCATTGGGTGCCCCTATGGGTGCCAACGTGTGATCCTATGGGTGCCACTGTGGGCCACTGTGTGCCCCTATGGGTGCCAGTAGGTACCGCTGGGTGCTCCTATGGGTGCCAGTGGGTGCCATTAGGTACTGCTGGGTGCCCCTATGGGTGCCAGTGGGTGCCAGTAGGTACCACTGTGCTCCTATGGGTGTGCTCCTATGGGTGTGCTCCTATGGGTGTGCTCCTATGGGTGCCATTAGGTACCACTGTGTGCCCCTATGGGTGCCAGTGGGTGCCATTAGGTACCGCTGGGTGCTCCTATGGGTGCCAATGGGTGCCCCTATGGGTGCCAGTGGGTGCCATTAGGTACTGCTGAGTGCCCCTGTGGGTGCCATAAAGTACTGCTGGGTGCCCCTGTGGGTGCCACTGTGTGCCCCTATGGGTGCCATTAGGTAATGCTGGGTGCCCCTATGGGTGCCAATGGGTGCCCCTATGGGTGCCAGAGGGTAATGCTGTGTGCCCCTATGGGTGCCAGTGGGTGCCATTAGGTACCGCTGGGTACTCCTATGGGTGCCAGTGGGTGCCATTAGGTACCGCTGTGTGCTCCTATGGGTGCCACTGTGTGCCTCTATGGGTGCCAGTGGGTGCCATTAGGTACTGCTGGGTGCTCCTATGGGTGCCAGTGGGTGCCATTAGGTAATGCTGTGTGCCCCTATGGGTGCCACTGTGTGCCCCTATGGGTGCCACTGTGTGCCCCTATGGGTGCCATAAAGTACTGCTGGGTGCCCCTGTGGGTGCCACTGTCTGCCCCTATGGGTGCCATTAGGTAATGCTGGGTGCTCCTATGGGTGCCACTGTGTGCCTCTATGGGTGCCAGTGGGTGCCCCTGTGGGTGCCATAAAGTACTGCTGGGTGCCCCTGTGGGTGCCACTGTGTGCCCCTATGGGTGCCATTAGGTAATGCTGGGTGCCCCTATGGGTGCCAATGGGTGCCCCTATGGGTGCCAGAGGGTAATGCTGTGTGCCCCTATGGATGCCAGTGGGTGCCATTAGGTACCGCTGGGTGCTCCTATGGGTGCCACTGTGTGCCTCTATGGGTGCCATTAGGTACTGCTGGGTGCTTCTATGGGTGCCAGTGGGTGCCCCTATGGATGCCAGTGGGTGCCATTAGGTACCGCTGGGTGCTCCTATGGGTACCACTGTGTGCCCCTATGGGTGCCAGTGGGTGCCATTAGGTACTGCTGGGTGCCCCTATGGGTGCCAGTGGGTGCCCCTATGGGTGCCAGTGGGTGCCCCTATGGGTGCTCCTATGGGTGCCACTGTGTGCCTCTATGGGTGCCAGTGGGTGCCACTGGGTGCCATTAGGTACTGCTGGGTGCCCCTGTGGGTGCCACTGTGTGCCCCTATGGGTGCCATTAGGTAATGCTGGGTGCCCCTATGGGTGCCAGTGGGTGCCATAAGGTACCGCTGGGTGCTCCTATGGGTGCCACTGTGTGCCTATGGGTGCCAGTGGGTGCCATTAGGTACTGCTGGGTGCTCCTATGGGTGCCACTGTGTGCCTCTATGGGTGCCAGTGGGTGCCATTAGGTAATGCTGGGTGCTCCTATGGGTGCCACTGTGTGCCCCTATGGGTGCCAGTGGGTGCCATTAGGTACTGCTGGGTGCCCCTGTGGGTGCCATAAAGTACTGCTGGGTGCCCCTGTGGGTGCCATTAGGTAATGCTGGGTGCCCCTGTGGGTGCCATTAGGTAATGCTGGGTGCCCCTGTGGGTGCCATAAAGTACTGCTGGGTGCCCCTGTGGGTGCCATAAAGTACTGCTGGGTGCCCCTGTGGGTGCCAGTGGGTGCCATAAGGTACCGCTGGGTGCTCCTATGGGTGCCAGTGGGTGCCATAAGGTACCGCTGGGTGCTCCTATGGATGCCAGTGGGTGCCATAAGGTACCGCTGGGTGCTCCTATGGATGCCAGTGGGTGCCATAAGGTACCGCTGGGTGCTCCTATGGGTGCCAGTGGGTGCCATTAGGTACCGCTGGGTGCCCCTATGGGTGCCAGTGGGTGCCATTAGGTACCGCTGGGTGCCCCTATGGGTGCCACCTACCTCCCCCCGCTATGGTGGCTTTGATGAGGGAATCCAACTCTTCGTCGCCGCGGATCGCCAGCTGCAAATGGCGGGGAGTGATGCGCTTCACCTTCAGGTCCTTGGAGGCGTTGCCTGCCAACTCCAGGACCTGCGGGGGATGGGGGCACAGCGTGGGGCCTCACGTTGGTAAAGCTGCGCTCAGCTGAGCTGCTGCCCCATAGCAGAGCCCCAAAGTGCTGCGTCACAGCATTACCCCATAATGTCATCCCAAAGCAATGCCCCATAGCACCATCCCATAGTGCTGCCCCGTAGTGGAACCCCAAAGCACTGCCCCATAGCGCTGTGTCACAGCATCACCCTGCAGCGTCACGCCAAAGCACGGCCCCATAGCACCATCCCACAGCACTGCCCCATAGCAGAACCCCAAAGCACTGCCCCATAGCACCATCCCAGTCACCCCATAGTGCTGCCCCATAGCGTCACCTCAAAGCATTGTCCCATAATGTTACTCCATAGCATCATCCCATGTTCCCCATACTGTCACCCCATAGCACTGCCCCACAGTGCTGCCCAAAAGCATTGCCCCATAGCCACCATTTAGTGCTACCCCATAGCACTGCCCTGTGCCATTACCCCATAGTGTCACCCCACAGCACTGCCCTGTATCACAGCCCCATAGAATCACACCACACTGTCGCCCCATAGCATCACCCCATAGCGCTGCCCTGTAGTGTGACTGCAAAACTGTGCCCCATAGCGTCACCCCAGAACTGTGCCCCACAGCGTCATCTTACGGTGTCACCCCATACTGCCTCCCCATAGTGCCAGACCAAAACACTGCCCCAAAGTGTCACCCCATAGCAGAACCCCAAAGCACTGCCTCATAGCTCTGCCCCACAGCATCACCCCATAGCAGAACCCCAAAGCACTGCCCCATAGCACCATCTCATAGTGGAACCCCAAAGCACTACCCCATAGCATCACCCTATAGCAGAACCCCAAAGCACTGCTGCATAGCATCATCCCAGTGGAACCCCAAAGCACTGCCTCATAGCTCTGCCCCACAGCATCACCCCACAGCAGAACCCCAAAGCACTGCCCCATAGCACCATCCCATAGTGCTGCCCCATAGCATCCAGGCTCACAGCATTCCAGCAACACTTCAGAGACCCTCAGCTGTGCTGCCGAGGTGAGCGGGCAGCAGCACAGCCCAGCCGTCCCACACAGCCCACGGCTGGGATGTATCTGACAGCCCTCCCCTCCCCTTGCAAAGCAGCATTTCCCCCTCCATTATCACCCAGATCCGAGGCCCGGCACCCACCTCAGCAGTGAGATACTCGAGGATGGCAGCGCTGTACACGGCGGCGGTGGCCCCGACCCGCCCATGGCTCGTGGTGCGCGTCTTCAGGTGCCGATGGATGCGGCCCACGGGGAACTGCAACGGAGAGGCAGATGAGCGGGCGGGCAGCGGCTCACAGCCTCACGTCGGGAGCATCCGGCCCTGCCCTGCCCTGCAGGCACAGCCAGAGGGTGAGCGGCGACCGGAGGACAACGCACAGCAGCGCAACTTCACCTTGGAATGGGGGAAAAAGGCGTCGCGGGGCACTGTGTCAGCAGCGGGAGCGGTGCTTACAGCAATTAGCGTGGTACAGATGGGGAGCACTGCGGCCGCCGCTCGTTACCTGCAATCCGGCTCTCTGCGAGCGAGACACCGCCTTCGCCTTGGCCTTCCCGCTGTCCTTCCCAGCCTTCCCACCTGCCTGCGGGAGGGAGAGTGCCGTGAGCGCAGCCACGCAGCTCCGTGCCGTGCTTTGGCCGCAGGAAGGCTCAGACACGCGCCGGGCCCTCCCTCTGTTCTCCTCTTGGTTCCAAATGTAGGTGGGACGCAGCTGGGAGCCGAGCGCAGCCAGCACAGGGGGCTGAGCACAACCAGCCCTGCGAGGTGAAGGACGTGGAGCTCTTGGAGTGGGTCCAGAGGAGGGCCACTAAGATGGTCAGAGGGCTGCAGCACCTCTCCTGTGAGGAAAGGTGGAGGGAACCGGGCTTCTTTAGCTTGGAGAAGAGAAGGCTGCGGGGAGACCTCGTTGCGGCCTTTCAGTACTTGAAGGGAGCGTATAAACAGGAGGAGCAATGGCTGTTTACGGGGGTGGACGGTGATAGGATGAGGGGGAATGGTTTTAAAATGAGATAGGGGAGGTTTAGGTTGGATGTTAGGAGGAAGTTTTTCAACCAGAGGGTGGTGACGCACTGAACAGGTTGCCCAAGGAGGCTGTGGATGCCCCATCCCTGGAGGCATTCAAGGCCAGGCTGGACGTGGCTCTGGGCAGCCTGGGCTGCTGGTTGGCGACCCTGCACACAGCAGGGGGTTGGAACTGGATGAGCATCGTGGTCCTTTCCAACCCAGGCCGTTCTATGATGCTATGAGCACAGCCAACACGTGCTGTCATGAAAGGGGTCCATACAAAACCCTAACTGAGCACATTAACCCCTAAAATACAGCGCTGCCTCCCCATGGGGAAGGCATCGCTGCACAAAACCCACATCCCTGCACAGCACCCTTTAGGAACAGCACAGCCCAAACGCCGAATAAAACCCCCACCAGCAAAGCTGCAATGGGAAAGCATTCAGCTCGGGAGCGGCGCAGCACAGCATGGAGCTGACAGCCCATACAGGAGCGGCGCTTTGGGGGCTGGTGTTTAAATGGGGCTTCTTTAGAGACTCCATAGGGACGGCAGTGTGGGATGTGGAAGTGTGAGAGCGGTGGAAAGCATTGGGAAGTGCCATATTCGGGACTGCCCTCCTGGCACAGGGCAGGAGCACACGACAGGGGCACGGGGCAGGGATACACGGCACGAATACAGGGAAAGGGCACAGGGAATGCAGGGCAGGGGCACGGGAAGGAGCACAGGGCAGGACCTGCAGCCCCCCCAGGCAGCCCCAAACAGCGGGTCGGGGCCTTTCGGCCGCTCTGCCATTCCCCGCTGAGGGCTGCAGCCGTTCCCCCTCCCTGGAAGCACTCAGGCCGGGTGGGGCGCCGAGCGCTGCTCTGCCGGGCGGTATCCCCGCCTATAGCAGAGGGTTGGGATGAGACGCTCCTAAAGGCCCCTGCCAACCCCGCCGTTCTGTGGCGGCTCTGCCCGCCGTTCCCCAGCAGTGACGTTTCTCCTCTCTCTCCCTCAGGCCTTCCCGCCCACAGAGAGCGCAACGCTCCCACGGTTTGGGCCCCGCTCCCTTCAGCCCCCAGCGCCGCTCCTCGCTCCCCCTCAGACCGTCTCCTCACCCCCCGGCCCCGCTCCTCACCATGGTGCCGCCGCCGCCCGAGCCCCGGTCCCCGAATCCGCCGCTCGAACCGCCTCAGGAGCCGCCAGACAATACCCGCCCGAGCGCGAGGAGGGAGCCCGGCCTGCCGCGGCGACCCCGAGCCAATCGGAGCGCCCCGTACTGATTTGAACGCCCCGCTGCCGCCAATCGCCGCGCCGCTTGTTGGCCGCCGCGCTGGCCCCGCCCCGCGGCCCGTTTAACGGCTGTTTTTCCTTTGCACACGGCACGCAGAGGCTGAAGGCGGGGTGGGGGGGGCGGGAGGCGTGGCCTGCGGATCCACCGGAGTGACGTGAGGACAAACCAATAGGAAGAGCGGATCGCGCCGCGAGAGGCGGGGCAGAGAGGATGGACGGACAATTGAGCCAATAGGAGAAGAAATAGCTTTCCCGCCCATTCTCTCTCCCCGCCCGGCGTGTTGTTTGTTTGTGAGGAGAAGTTGGGGGGTGGGAGAGGGGCGGCCGTTCGTCCGTCCCCTGTGCGGAGTGCGCCCCGCCTCCGCCTCTCTGAGGAGGGGCCGTGAGGTACCGTGAGGGGAGTTCTCCCCGGGAACGGGCGGATAGCCGCGTGTTTGTAGGAAATACAGCACTACACCCGTGGGGATAAATGGGGGGGGGGGGATGGGATGTAGAGCCCTCTCTGTGGGGGTAAAACGGAGGTAACGGTGGGGAGAGGAGAGGCCCCACGTCCCGGGTGAGGGAATGAGGGGAGAGCCCGGCCCAGAGCGCAGAGCTCCGTTCCTCCCGCAGGGCACAGCTCCGGGCGCGCAGCCAGAGCCGGCCGGCGGCACTGGGAGACTGCAGGCCCTGAGTTGGGCAGCGCGCCCAGCGCCGAGGAACTCCCGTGTAGAAGGAGCTGCGGAGCCACAGCTGCCCCACGGGACGCGGATGAGGTATGGAGCACTGTGAGGAAGGAGGAGAGCCCCACGGTGCCTCAGTTCCCCCAGCACTGAGCCCGTGCCCACCAGGGGGCTGCAGCCCCACACTTGCCTGCAGCCCCGCAGCTGCCTCTCAGGACGGTGGATGAGGTACGGAGCGCTGAGAATGAGAGCCCCCCCAGTGCCTCAGCCCCTCCCCCCCAGCACTGAGTCCCTGAGCTGCTGCCCCACACCTGCCCACTTACAGCCCCACAGCTGCCCCACAGGATGGTGGGTGAAGTATGGAGCACTGAGGAGAAGGAAGGAAGCCCCCACAGTCGTCCCCTCCCCCCCGCACTGAGCCCCTGAGTGCACCAGAGGGGCTGCAGCCCCACACCTGCCCCAAAACCTGCAGCTGCTGCATGCCTGCAGCCCTACAGCTGCCCCATGGGACATGGATGAAGTACAGAGCACTGAGGAGAAGCAGGGGAGCCCCCTCAGTGCCCCCCAGCACTGTGTCTGAGTGCAGCAGGGTGGGCTGCAGCCCCACACCTGCCCCCCAACCCCCAGCTGCTGCCTGCAGCCCCACACCTGCCCCATGGGACATGGACATGGTATGCAGTACTGAGGAGAAGGAGGGGAGCCCCCCCATTGTCTCAGTTCCCCCCAGCACCGAGCCCCTGAGCTGCAGCCCCACACCTGCTGCCTGCTTACAGCCCCACAGCTGCCCCATGGGGCATGGATGAGGGAGAGAGCACTGAGGAGAAAGGAGGGGAGCCCCCTCAGTGCCCCCCAGCACTGTGTCTGAGTGCAGCGGGGGGGGGGGCTGCAGCCCCACAGCTGCCCCCCAACCCACAGCTGCCGCCTGCCTGCAGCCCCACAGCTGCCCCATGGGACGCGGATGAGGTATGGGGGGCACTGAAGAGGCGGGGAGCCCCCCCAGCACTGAGCCCCTGAGCTGCAGCCCCACAACTGCCCCCCAGCTGCCTCACAAGACATGGATGAGGTACAGAACACTGAAGAGAAAGAAGGGAGCCCCCTCAGTGCGCCCCAACAATGAGCCCCTGAGTGCAGCGGGGGGCTGCAGCCCCACACCTGCCCCCCAGCCTGCAACTGCTGCCTGCCTGCAGTCCTGCAGCTGCCCCATGGGATATGGATGCGGTATGCAGCACTGAGGAGAAGGAGGGGAGCCCCCTCACTGCCCCCCAGCACTGAGTCTGAGTGCAGCAGGGGGGGGGCTGCAGCCCCACACCTGCCCCCCAACCCACAGCTGCTGCCTGCCTGCAGCCCCACAGCTGCCCCATGGGACGCGGATGAGGTATGGGGAGCACTGAAGAGGCAGGGAGCCCCCCCAGCACCGAGCCCCTGAGCTGCAGCCCCACGCCTGCCCCCCAGCCCACAGCCCCACAGCTGCCCCATGGATGAGGTATGGGGAGTGCTGAGGAGAAGGAGGGGAGCCCCCGCGGTGCCTCATTGCCCCCCAGCACCGAGCCCCTGAGCTGCAGCCCCACACCCGCTGCCTGCTTACAGCCCCCCAGCTGCCCCCCAGGACAGCGGATGAGGTACGGGGAGTACTGAGGAGAAGGCGGACAGCCCCTGCAGCGCCTCCGTCCCTCCCAGCACGGAGCCCCCGAGCTGCAGCCCCCCAACCGCCCCCCAGCCCGCAGCTGCCGCCTGCCTACAACCCCGCAGCCGTCCGCAGAGCTCCGCACGGCCCCCAGCGCAGCAGCTGGCAGCCGGGGGGGCCGCGTGGGGCGGGGGCAGCGAGGCGGCGGGGCTCCGGCCGCGGGGTCACGCGAGGTCTCCGAGCCCCAGGGCCTCGTGCGGCGGCGGCTGAGGCGGGGACGGCCGGCAGCGCGCAGTGCGCAGGCGGCTGCCGCTGTGTCCTCAGATGAGCCCGCGTGCCCGCGGGGAGCCGCAGACTGAATGCGGCCGCGCTGCAGCGCATGCGTCACCGAGCGCGCGCACGTGCCCCGCAGCCCCTCGCGTTTCTGCTTCCCTTCCCCCTCCCCGGCCCCCCCCCTTTCCCCCCCCCCGACCTCTTCCCGCAGCCCGGCCCAGCTGTCCCCGCGCTGGGGGCCCGCACAGGGATGCGTCGTCCCAGGATGGTGCGGCCACGCTGCTTATGGCCCACGTGCCACAGCGACCACCCCCGACCCCCTCCGTGAGATGCATCCCCCCCCCTCCCCCAGCCCCCCAAAAAAGCGAGGCCAGGCGAGCGTGTGGGTTTTTTTTTTTGTTGTTTTTTTTTTTTTTTTCATTCACTTTTCCGCATACTTTTTTTTTTTTTTATTTGTTACAAACATACAATTCTTTAAATATAGACTGTAAAACTCCATTTGCAAAAATCTGCTACGGTAAGGAGTGCTCGCTAGCATGAGGAGTTCGTCACGTCGGGCGTCATCTTTTGCTAGTGGTAAATCCAGGACCTGCCTTCGGCAAACGCCGGCCGCTCCCCGGCGCTCCCGAAGCCGCCCCGCCGGCCGCAGAGGAAGGGAATGAGAATCGGCCCCGCCGCCGTGGGAGAGGGGACGGGACCCCCCCGGGCAGCCCCGCGCTGGGCCGCGTAAAGTGCATGGTTTGCTTTTATTTTTTTTTTCTTTCTTTCATTAAAAAAATAAGAGGAATAAAACTTTCTTCTTTCGTCAAGGTACGCGGGGAGGAGTGAACGACGTTTTGGTCTCTCAGCAGATATTGCAGGAGCCAGGCCCGGCCCTCCTTGCAAGGTGTTTTGCCATCCAGCGGCCCCCGGCTCCTCCTGCGCCCCGGGATAACCGCCTGCTCCGCCATCTTGTCGGCCTCGCGCTGCCTCCAGGAGCCGCCCGTCGCCTCCTTCCATCGCTGCCGAGCTCCGAGCTTCAATCCGTGCTGCAGGACGGGGCGAGCGCCTTCCCACACAGCGGGCCTGGAATGTGCCACGCTCAGAGCCAACACCACCACACCCAGCAGCAGCGCCCTGCCGGGCACCGCCGCAGCCACGGGAGGACGAGGAGGGACCCGCAGCACGCACAGACGTCCCCAAAACCTCCCGGCACGGAGCTGAGCTGCTCTTCCAACGGCCATCTTCTCAATCTGCTCCCGGCCCCGTGGCAAATATCTGCTGAGAGACGGTCGCCGCGCCGCCCCGCGTACCATCACCACTCGCTTCACGGTTCTTTTTAACTTTTTTTTTTTTTTCCTTTTTAATTTTTTTTTTTTTTTCATCTTCTATTTTAAAAGAGAAGCCGGCGAGGTGGGTTTTCTTTTCCGCCAACGAGAGAAGCTGCCCCTCAGTGCAGAGCGGAGCAGCTGGGGAGCGAAGCGCCTCGGAACCGCGCCGGGGAGCGGCCGCATCCCGACGAGTCGCCCTCCGCTGTCACGGAGTGATGGACCACTCAATATGAGGGGATCACTGCAGCCAACTCCTGTGCCCGTTACCCCGGGGCGGCCGGAAGCACGCGGGGTAACGCAGCGTTTCCGTTTTCTCTTGGGAGGGAGCGGGGAAAATCGAAGCAGTTTTGACTTTGACGGAGCCGTGGGATTTGATTCTTGGGCTGATCCACGCGGGCGGCCGGCCCGGACGTCTCGGCTATTTACACGAGGTTCTGGGGCGCTATACAAGATTTACATTTCCGTTTGTACAGCAGATGCTTTGATAGAGTCGCGCTCTCAAACCGTCCCTTCCGGGGCGACAGAAATCTGGAAGCTCCACAAACCCGGCGTTCCCCTTCCGGATAAAAGCCTTTTGCCCGTCTCCTACAGAATCCAAGCCATTGAAAAAGAAAAACAAAAACAAAAACCAACCAAGCGAAACAACCACCTCATATCTATACACACATACAGGGCTGTGTGTATACAGACACAGAAGGAACAACCGAACCGCCGCCACGCGAAGCCCGGCTCTGCCCGCTGGCGTTGGGGAGCAGGAGGGGAGTCGGCTCCCACCACCGAGCACGGCAGACCACCACCACAACCCCTCTCCTCCCCTCGCGGGGTGCAGCCGGGCCTCGCTCAGCCTCTCCGTGTGGCTGCGGCCAGAAAACACCGCACCGCTCTGCTTGTTCTCTCTTTGTTGCTGCGAGATTTCTTCCCCCGACGCGCTCTGCTCTTCTCACCCGTGTGCTGGAAGGTCAAATGGAGCTGTGGGAGGTTTCTGTACATAGATACAGCGCTCAGAGCCGGCGCCGGGTGGGACAGATGTGCTGGGTGTTGGGTTTTTTTTGGCCTGCGTGATGTTTGCCTCTTCCCTTTTCCACGTGGCTCCTAAGCGGCGCTACCACGGAGTAAGAAAGGTAAGGCGAATTCAGCCAAAAAAAAATCCAAAAAAAAAAACCAAAAAAAGGAGAAAAAAAAAAAAACCCCAAAAAGAATATATATATTTATATATATATATATATAACCCTCTTCGAAAAGGAGAGGTACCGCCCGCGTCGGCGCAAGAACCGGAGTGGCTCCCAGCAGCTGAGCAACAGAAAGTCCATCAGCACCGAAGCGAGGGGACGCGGCGCTGCTGGCGCGGACACACACAGCAATACAGCAGGACATCACTGGGACAGCTGCCTTACAGTACAAAATACAGTACGAGTGTACGGCGCCGGGCGGACACGCAGGAATTACTATTGCTCCCGGGAGGGCGTCGGAAACCGAGTCCTTTCGTGATGGAGGAGAGTTAAAAACAGGAAAACGGAAGAGAGTCCTGGTTAAAAATTCCCTTCAAAAGGGGCGGCGGGGGGCGCGTGGGGACGGCCCCGCTGGGATGAGCCGCCCTCGGCCGTGCCTCACTTCTGCCAATAAATACGGAGCAAACGGAGCGGGGCGGCCGGGAGAGGGATGGAGACAATAAATTAAGAAGGCAGCTGAAATGAGAGGGCGGGCGTGCGTGGTGTGAGACAGAACCGGAGGGACGACGACGGTCCTACGAGAGCCTGGGAGGCGTCACACAGCAATAGCTGGAACTTTGGAATGAACAGCGGGCTCCCATTCAGTTCAAAGTTAGGAGTACGGCGTGTTGGCTTAAAAAAAACCCCGCTGTGCAGGGCGGGACTGAGCCGATTGCTTTAAAAAATAAAGACCATTCGAGAGTGAAAATCCATTTAATAACAGAGGAGAGCGCCGAGAGGCCCCGCTGTGCTCCGCGGCGGCAGGAGCCGCGCTGGCGGAACGTCGAGGTGGTCATTAAGAATAATTAAAAAAGGGGGAGAGAGGACAAAAAATTAAAAAAAAAAAAAAACCAAAAAGGGGGGGGAAAAAAAAAAAAAAAAAATGAAAACCAAACCCAAAAAAAGGGGGGAGACGTGGCGGGGCTCCCAGCTCCCCCAGCCACCACACGTTGAGGTACTGAGGAGACGCGTTGAGTTCGTGTTAAAAACCCGCGCTCGGAGGAGGGAGAGGAGGAAGAAGAAGAGGAGCGGGGTGGGATTTCTGCACCTGAGGTCGGCGGCACCGCGGCGTGGGGGATCCCTGCGGCACCGCGGCCGTGTGCTTTGTGCTGCTGCCTTCTGCTGCTGCCTTCCTGCTGCTCGCCCTCTCTCTGCGACCCCCGTGGTCGAAAGAAAAGGAGAGGAAGGGGGGGGGGGGGGGGGAGAAAAAAAGCCAAAAAGGAGAAAAAAAGAAAAAAAAAAAAAGGAGGAAAAAAGAAAAAAAAAAAAAAGGAGGAAAAAAGAGCCCCGAAGCCAAACGAGGCCGTTCCTCACTCCTCACAAACCTGCCGGATTCCCACCTGCTCGGCTGCGGGGTCCGGGTCGGCTGCCCGGAGTTCTGCATCCCGGAAAACAACGCTGCGGAACGGAGGGGGGGAGATGGGCTAAATTCAAAAGGGAAATCGAAGGAGACAATGGACGTTGGTCCAGAGACGAACCCCTGCGTGGCATCGCATCGCATCGTATCGCATCGCCTCTCGCGGCCGTGGGCTCCGGTGCAGACGCCGGGATGCTGGTGGGGCAGTGCCGGCACGGAGAGGGGGCGGGATGGAACGGGACAGGACGGGAGAGAAGAGAGCAAAGGAGAGGAAAGGAGAGGAGAGGACAGGAGGGGGGCCCGGCGGCCCCGAGGAGCGCAGAGTCCTCGTTGGAAGCGGGCTGAGGGCTGCGGGCGCTCCGTGCCCCGTCGGAAGGAGAGACGCGGGGGGGGCTGCGGTCGGGCCCGGCGCTCCCTCCGTGTCCGGCGGCGCGGGGCGCGGGGCCCCCTTCTCCCGGTCGCGGTCGCGGCCCCGGCGGCGAGGAGGGGAAGGGGGGTCCGGGCGGGGGTCGGGCGCTGCCGGGCGTCGGGGGAGGAGGAGGAGGAGGAGGAGGGGGGGGGGTTGAGGCGGGGGTCGGTGTGGGGGGGGGGGCTCAGTCGTCGTCCACGTCGTCGCCGTCCGAATCGTCGCCGGCGCCGCTGCCGCTGCCCGGCCCGGGGGGCCCCGCGCGGCGGTCGTACAGCTTATCCCGCTGGCGCTCCTGGATGTCGCGCATCTCGTCGGCGTAGCGGCAGAAGGCGCCGCCGAATTTGGCCCAGGCTTTGTACGGGACGGTGATGGCGTTGCGGTAGGACGGCTTCACCTCGCTCACCCGCAGGAAGACGCCGTACTTATTGCAGCCCACGTCGAAGAAGAAGCGCTTGGAGTCCACGGTGATGGAGGTGCCCTCGGGCAGCTCCCCGTAGAGGCCCCCCCCGCCCGGGCCGCCGCCGCCGGGGCCGCCCAGCTCGTCCTCCTCCCCGCCGTAGTCGTCGATGAGCTTCGCCAGCGCGTCGCGGAACTCGATCAGGCCCTGCGCCGGCAGCGCGATGGTCTGCCCGCTCTGCAGCCCGGGGGGGCCGCCGGGGAATCCTCCCGGGCCGCCGGGCCCGCGGTTGACGGTCTGCCGGATGCGCAGGAAGCGGCCGCGCTGGTTCTCCTTCAGGTCCAGGTAGTACTTGCGGTTCTCCCGCACCAGGAATTCGCTCTTGAGAGCGCGCCGCGGCCCCGAGCCGCCCTCGTCGCCGCCGGGCCCCGCGGCCTGCGCCAACTGCTCGGGGCTGGACGGCCCCAGCTGCGCGTAGTGCTCGATGAAGTCGCCCAGGTAGTCGCGGAACTCCGCCGCCACGGCCATGGAGAGCGTCAGACGGCTCTTGGAGCCCCCCGCGCCCACCTCGGCGATCTTCAGGAAGCGGCCCTTGGCGTTCTGCTTCACGTCCAGGTAGAAGCGCTTGTTCTGGATGTCCAGCCGCTTCGACGCCAGCTCCTGCGTCTCCTGCTCGGGGCCCGGCCCGGCGCCCGGCCCGCCGCCGCCGCCTCCGCCGCCTCCTCCGCCGCCGCCTCGCGGAGCCGCGAAGCCGCCGCCGCCGCCCCCCCCGCTGCCGCTGCCGCTGCCGCCGCGCTCGCTGCCGCTGTCCCCGTCCGCCATCTTGTCCGTCCGCCCGCCCGCCCCGCGCCGGCCCTTCCGCGCGCGCCGCCCCGCTTCCGGCGCGCGGCCCCGCGCCCCGCCCCGCCCCTCTGCGACAAGGGGTGACGTCACCGCCGCACTCCGCGCCGCCGCGCGCGGCTCTCCGCGGGGTCACGTGGTCGGGGAGAGGCTCCGCCCGCCGCGTCCCCGCGCGCCCTCTGCGGTCCCCGCCCGGCCCCGCCCCCTCCCGCCAGGCCACGCCCCTCCGGGCGGCGCCCCCGCCGTCAATCACGCCCGTCCGCCGCTCCCATTGGCCGCGGCGCTGCGGCCGGGGGGCTCGTGACGTCACGGGGGGGGGCTTAACGTCATCAGTCCCTCCGGCCCGGGGCAGCAGGACGGGGCGGCTGCGGCCGTCCCCAGAGAACGGCCCCCGTGTGAGCCGTTCGGGTGCCCACCTCTCTCTCCCCCCCCAGCGCACAGCACGGCGGAGGGCTGCGCTGTGCGGTGGAGGGGGAGTCAGAAAGGAGGGGAGGGGGATACCGTCATCCCGGGGCTGTGATAGGAGGAGGGGAAACGGCTTCGATGGGAAGGAGGTGCCGTTCGGCTCGGGGGTGAGGAAGCGGTGCCTCCCAAACACAGCGCCCACCGAGGGGGGGTCACAAAGCAGCCCTTCTCTGTGCCCCCCACAGCCCCCCCTTTGAGGACGGTGAGACAGATAAGGGCGGGACGGTCACCCCAACGCGATGTCCCCGTGTGCCTTCTCACCCCCCCCCCCCCCCAACCCCCCACGGGGCGTTCCTCGTCAGCCCCAACCCAAAGGCGCCCCCATAGGGGGGGGGGGACACCCCAGCACCCCTCACTCAGCACCCGGAGGGGTCACCACAGCCTCCCTTGGTCCCCATCCCCCCCCCCCGACCCCCCCCCCCCCCCCCCCCCGGCGCACACACACAGCAATCAGCATCTCCACACAATTGTTTTTCTATATAAGGTCGGGGGGGGACACAGCAGAACGAGCGCTGCGGTGGCTCAGCTTTTGAAGACCAGACGGGCGCTGGGGGGGGGGGGGGGGGGCCTCACAGCCCAGGAATCCCCCGGGGGCGGCGGGAGGGGTCCCTCCGGGCTCTCAGTGGGGCAGCTCGTGGGGGATGAGTTTGTAGTGGGAGCCGCAGGACGGGCAGCGCTGCGCCTCCCCTTTGTGCAGCCAGAACCAAATGACGCAGCTGTTGTCCTCTTCACCTGAGGAGAGAGCAGAGGGTGGGAGGGATGGAGGGGAGGGGGAAGGGGGAAAGGGGGAGGGGGAACGCGGGGGCACACGGGGACAGATGGCAGATGGGGACACTCACAGACGCAGCCCACGATGCGTTTATCGGTGATGGAAGGCACGAGGTTGGGGTCCTCCTTGGTGCCCGCGTAGCGCTTCGGCCGGAACATACTGTAGGGGTCCTGGGGGGGATGGGGGGGGGGGGGTTAAAGCGGGAGCCCCCATCCCCAGCAACGCCGTTCCCACCCCGTCCCATCCCCGCGCCCACCGCCTCGCCCCGCACTCACCAGGCCTTTATTCATGGCCTCCATCACCTTCCGCTCCAGCCCCGTCGCCTGCTCCTCGTCCGTGGCGAGGTCGCCTGCGGGACAGCGCGGTCAGAGCGGCGGCGGCCCGGGCCCGGGCCTCGATTCAGACTCAGCCTCAGATCCACCCCCCCGTCCCTCCTCCCGTCCTCACCGGGCGCGGCGAAGTGCCGGGCGGGCGCAGCCCGAGCGGTGGCGGCGGGCAGAAGCCGCAGCGCCGCGCCCACCCGCAGTAACCTTGAGGCCATGGCTGCAGCGGCGGCAATCAGCGCTTCCGGCGGCGGCGGAGGCGGAAGCGGAAGTGGAGGGGCGGAAGGGCGGGGCCTCGGGGGACGGATGGCGCGTGTTGCCCGGGGCAACCGGGGTGCGGCCCATAGCAACGGGGGATGGAGCCCCGCCCATAGCAACCGGCCCTGAGCGGCCGGCCCCGAGGGGCTGCGGGCCGGGCTGCGTCCCCGGGGCCCGCAAGGCCGCTCTCCCATCCCCCGCTGCTCGGAGCGGCGTTAATGCGTCGCCTTCGTTAATATTTCAGTGCAGATCGATGGCTGCGGGAGGGGGGGTGTCGTTAATTACCTGCAGGGGGGTAATTACCGCGCGGTGGGGTGAAATGGAGCTTGTTTTGAGGTGTGCTGAGGGGGGAATGGGGAGAGAAGGGGGGGGTGTGGGAAGGAAGGAGAAAATGGTGTAAAGAAGGAGAAAATGTGGGCAAAAGGGGGGAATGGATGGAAAGGAAAGGATGGAGGGATGGGGAAAAGGGTGGGAGAGGGATTGGGAAGAAAAGGAGAGGAGGGAAAAAGAGAAAAGATGGGAAAAATGAGGAAATGAGGGGGAAAAAGGAGAGAAAATGGAGGAGAAGGGGGAAAAATGGAGGACAGGGAGATAAAACTGAGGAAAAGGAGAGAATATGGAGGACAAGGAGAGAAGATGAAGGAAAAGGAGAAAAAATGGAGGAAAAGGAGAAAAAATGGAGGAAAAGGAGAAAAAAGAAAAATGGAGAAAAGGTGGAAAAATGGAGAAAAAGAAAATATTGGGAAAATGAACAAAAGCTGGAGAAAAGATGAAATAAAAGTGAACAGATGGAAGAAATGAGAGCAAATGTGGAATAGAAAGAAGATGGAAGGAGAAAGGAGGGCAAATAGGAGAAGAAATGGGAAAAAGTGAGAAAAACAGGAGAAAGAATGGGGAGAAAAGGAGCAAAAATGGGAAAAGAGAGATGGGAAAAGTGAGGAAACGTTGGGAAATTGGAGAAAATGTGGAAGAGATGAGAAAATATTGGGGTGTAAATGAGAAAATATTGGGGGAAGGAGAAAATGCTGGAGGAGAAGAAGAAATGCTGGGGAAGAAGAGGAAATATTGGGGAAGAAGAGAGAATATGGAGGAAAAAGAGCAAATATGGAAGAAAAATAGAAAGTATTGGAGATGAAGGGAAAATGTGGGGGAAGGAGAGAAAGTGTTGGAGAGGAATAGGAACTATTGGAGAAGAAAAGAGAAAATATTGGGGGAGAAGAGAGAAAATTCAGGAGACGAAAAGAAAATTGAGGAGAAGAGAAACTATCGGGGAAAAGAAATTATAGAGGAAAAAGAGGAAATATGGAGGAAGAAGAGGATATTAGGGAAGAAGAGAAACGATTGGGGAATAAAAGAGAATATGGAGTAAAAAGAAAATATTAGGGAAGAAAAGAAAATACGGAGAGAAAAGAGAAAATATAGAGGAAAAACAGAAAGTACTGGAAAAGAAGGGAGAATGGAGGAGAAGTAGAGGAAGTATTGGAGAGGCATAGAAACTATTGGAGAAGAAAAGAATATATTGGGGAAGAAAAGAGAAAATTTGGGGGAAGAAGAGAAACTATTGGGGAAGAAAAGAGAATATGGAGTAAAAAGAGGAAATATTGGGGGAGAAGAGAAAATATTGGGGAAGAAAAGAGAATATGGAGTAAAAAAAGGAAATATTGGGGAAGAAAAGAGAATATGAAGTAAAAAGAGGAAATATTGGAGAAGAAGAGAAACTATTGGGGAAGAAAAGAGAATATGGAGTAAAAAGAGGAAATATTGGAGAAGAAGAGAAAATATTGGGGAAGAAAAGAGAACGTGGAGGGAAAGGATGAGATATTGGAGAAGAAGGGGAAATATTGGGGAAAAAGAAAAAAAAATTGGAGAAGAAAATAACGGAGAAGAAGAGGAAACGTTGGGGGAGAAAAGAGAATATAAAAGAAAAAGAGGAACTGTTGGAGAAGAAGAGAGGGAAGATGGAGGCAGCGGTGCGGGGCGCAGGGCCGGCTCGGCAGTGTGGGCGCGTGCCAAGGGAGGAGGGCGGGGGGGGGCAGGGGGGGGCAGGGGCGGCCCCACATCCCCAATCCGCCGCCGCTGCCCCCGGTGCCCCCTGCCCGCCGCGGGCATGCAGGGCATGGAGCTGTGCGCCGTGGCCGTCGTCATCCTCCTCTTCATCGCTGTCCTGAAGCAGTTCGGCATCCTGGAGCCCATCTCTGTGGAAGGTAACCCCGACTCTCCCCCCTCCCCACGATGGCACGGAGGTCGTTTTTGGGGTGCCCACCCCACGCCGCCCGTAGGGGATGTCGTCTGTGTTGGATGCGTGGACTTTTTGGGGTGGTTCTTTGGAATGTCCGTGGTGGAATGCAGAGGTTTTGGGGCGTCCCTTTGTGCCATGTCATGGCCCTGCTCTCCCACCACGCTGCGGGATGTTAGGGGGCTCTGAGCCCATCTCCGCCCCTGAGATGGCACAGCGTGGACCCACAAACCCACAGGGACCCCCAAGACCCCCCGAGATGGCACCTCCACACCCAAAAGCTGCACATGGGGGTGCACAGCATTTATCCCCCCTCCCCATTCCCATCCCATCTTCCCCATCCCGAAGTTCCTGCTCTTCCCCGCTCAGCGCTGAGCCGCTCCGCAGGGGCTTCACGGGGCTGAAAACATTAATGGGCATCATTTATTAATTACCTTCCGGCAGCGCGGATGGCCGGGGCGGGGGCGGCTGCAGGATGCGATGCGGGTGGGGATCTGGGCAGGGGCTGCTGGGGATGCTCTACGATGTTCCAGAATGCTTTGGGATGTGCTCGGGGATGACTGGAGATTCTTGGGGACGCTCCGGGATGCTTTGGGATGCTCTGAGATTCTCCAAGATCCTACAGAACGATCCGGGATGCGCCGGGATGCTCCGAGATGCTCTTGGGGATGCTCTGGGAAGCTGCAGGATGCTTGGGGTCAATCTGAGATGCTCCAGGATGCTCTGGGATGCTCCGGGATGCTCAGGGTTACGTGGGGAAGCATGGGGATGCTCAGGGATGCTCCAGGATGCTGCAGGACACTTGGGGATGTTTTAAGATGCTTAAGGATGCTTAGGGATGCTTTGGGATGCTCAGAGATGCTGCACGATGCTTTGAGATGCTCCGGGATGCTGCAGTATGGTTGGGGATGCTCTAAGATGCTCAGGGTTGCTTTGGAATGGTCAGGGATGCTTTGGGATACTCTGGCATGCCCCAGGACGATGCAGGACGCTTGGCGGTGCTCTAAGATGCTCAGGAATGTTTTGGGATGCTCCAGGATGCTTTGGGATGTTCCAGGGCGGTCCAGGATGCTGCAGTATGGTTGGGGATGCTCTTAAGATGCTCAGGGATGCTTTGGGATGCTCCAGAATGCTGCAGGACGCTCAAGGATGCTTTGGGATGCTCAGGGATGCTTTGGGATGCCAAGGGAAGCTCCAGAATGTTTCACGGTGCCTGGGGGTGCTCGGGGGTGCTCTGACATGCTTGGGGATGCTGCAGGACGCTCTGAGATGCTCCAGGATGCTGAAATATGCTCGGGGATGCTCCAGGAGGCTGTGGGATGCCCGAGGATGCTTTGGGATGCTCAGGGAATCTCCAGAACGTTTCAGGGCGCCTGGAGATGCTTTGGGATGTTCTGGGGTGCTTGGGGATGCTTTGGGATGCTCCAGGATCGTGTTGCTGGAGCAGGCACAGCCCAGCAGCTCCCGAGAACCCCCCCAAGTGCAAAAGGAGCTGTTTCCTCCCTCGCTCGGGTTGCGAAACCCGGAGTTCGCAGCGGCTGCAACCACCGGGGGAGCTCCGCATCGCGACAGGGAAAGCCGCCGGCTTCGGGGATTCCCGTTGTGCTTCCGAGCGCTGCCAGATCCGGGATGAGGCTCCCACAGTGCTCCTGGAGGGACAGCCCCACCCCGGTGGTCCCGACCTCCCCAGCCTGTGCCCCTCTGCCCCCCCCAAAAAGGTGACACGCCGTCACCCCCAGCAGACAGCTGCGATGCCGACGTGGAGCTCTCGGCTGCGCGGCACCAACCCGAGGCGCTGGAGCAGCTGCAGGCACACACCAAGTTCACCAAGAAGGAGCTGCAGTCCCTCTACCGCGGCTTCAAGAACGTGAGCGCAGTGGGTTGGGACCCCCTCCCTGCTTTTGGGGACACCCCCACTCCGGGGCTTCCCGTGGCCATCGCTCTGTCCTCCCCCCAGGACTGTCCCAGCGGCCACGTGGACGAGGAGACCTTCACGCTCATCTACGCGCAGTTCTTCCCGCAGGGAGGTGAGTTGGGGGTACATCACCCCTCCAGAAAGCATCACCCACCCCAACCCCCCCCCCAGAAACACACCGACCCCATGGGGTGCTCCCTAACTCCCCCCCCATCCACCTCCCCTCCCCAGATTCCAGTGCCTACGCTCACTTCTTGTTCAACGCCTTCGATGCGGACGGCAGTGGGGCACTGTGCTTCGAGGTGAGCACTGCTGGGGGGTGGCACCGGGGGGGTGGGGGTGCTCGGCCCTACGCCAGCACTGTGAGTCATCAGATATCACTGCTGGCACAGGGGGGTGGATGCTCAGGAAGGGGTTGTGCGTGGATTTTGGAGCAGCGCCCCAAAACCACCCCGAACCCCGGCAGTCTGAATGCACCCCAAAGTGCTGCTGCAGGCCCAGGGCTGCGGGATGCTGCGGCACGGCCGGGCAGTGCGTCCTGGGCCATTAAAAATAGATGGGAGCCAGAATAGAAACGGGATCGATAGGAGAAGTGCCCGTGGTCAATAGCCACGCTGCAGTGCTCTGTGGGGTCACGGCAGCTCCTTGTAAAACGGGCTGCTCACCATCACTGTCCCATCCACCCCCTCCCCTCCCACCCCCCCCTGGCAGGACTTTGTCATCGGGCTGTCCGTCCTGCTGCGGGGCACAGCGCAGGAGAAGCTGAAGTGGGCTTTCAACCTCTACGACATCAATAAGGACGGCTGCATCACCAAGGAGGTGCCCTGGGGGACGTCCGGAGGGGGGAGGGGACACCCTTGGGTCAAAAGTGGGGGTTTCGGGGGGGTTCTCTTTGTCAGCGCAGCTCTGTCTGCCCCCAGGAGATGCTGGAGATCATGAAATCCATCTATGATATGATGGGACGCTGCACACTGCCTGCCCCGCGGGACAGCGCGCCCGCAGAGCACGTGGAGCAGTTCTTCCAGGTCAGTCTCCACCACAGCGTGGGGATGGGGATGGGGTGGGGTGGGGATGGGGATGGGGGTGGGGATGGAGAATGGGGGTGGGGATGGAGAATGGGGGTGGGGATGGAGATGGGGGTGGGGATGGAGATGGGGGTGGGGATGGGGTGGGGATGGAGGTGGGGGTGGGGACGGGGATGGAGATGGGGGGACGGGGATGGAGATGGGGATGGGGATGGAGATGGGGGGACAGGGATGGGGGTGGGGATGGGGATGGAGATGGGGATGGGGACGGGGATGGGGTTGGGAACAAGGATGGGGGTGAGGATGGGGATGGAGATGGGGACGGGGATGGAGATGGGGGGACGGGGATGGAGATGGGGGGACGGGGACGGGGATGGAGATGGGGGGACGGGGATGGGGATGGAGATGGGAATGGGGACAGGGTTGGGATGGGGGTGGGGATGGGGATGGGGTCGGGATGGGAGTGGGGATGGAGATGGGAGTGGGGATGGAGATGGGAGTGGGGATGGAGATGGGAGTGGGGATGGAGATGGGGACAGGGTTGGGATGGGGACAGGGTTGGGATGGGGACAGGGTTGGGATGGTAGTGGGGATGGGGATGGGGACGAGGATGGGGATGGGGACAGGGATGGGGTTGGGGACAGGGATGGAGATGAGGATAGATATGGGGGCTGGGATGGGGGTGGGGGTGGAGATGGGAGTGGGGATGGGGGTGGGGATGGGGATGGACATGGGGGTGAGGATGGGGATGGAGATGATGATGGGGATGGAGATGGAGATGGGGATGGGGACAGGGATGGGGGTGAGGACGGGGAGGGGGATGGGGACAGGGGTGAGGATGGGGTGGGGATGGAGAAGGGAATGGGGACAGGGTTGGGATGGGGTGGGGATGGAGATGGGGGTGGGGATGGGGACAGGGGTGGGGGTGAGGATGGGGACGGGGGTGAGGATGGGGACGGGGATGGGGATGGGGGTCAGGATGGGGATGGGGGTCAGGATGGGGATGGGGGTCAGGATGGGGATGGGGATGGAGATGGGGATGGGGACGGGCGTGAGGATGGGGATGGGGACAGGGATGGGGTTGGGGACAGGGATGGAGATGAGGATGGAGATGGGGGCTGGGATGGGGATGGAGAAGGGAATGGGGACAGGGATGGGGTTGGGGACAGGGATGGAGATGAGGATGGGGACGTCCCCGCTGAGCTCTGCCCTTGCAGAAGATGGACAGGAACAGGGATGGCGTGGTGACCTACGAGGAGTTCTTGGAGACGTGCCAGCAGGTGACACCCCCCCCCCCCTCCCCCCATCCTTGTCCCCATAGAGACATCAGTATGGGTTTGGGGACCCCTCTGGTGGTGCCCCCTCCCCCTGTAGGCACCTGTGACGTGTCCGTGTCCCCCTGGCAGGATGTGGACATCATGAGCTCCATGCAGATCTTCGAGAACACCATTTAGAACACAGGGATCCCAGGATGGCCGTGGTGGGACACAGCATGAGAGACGTTGAAAGTGAGGAGAAACCCTTAAAAGCGAGGAGAAAACCCTTAATGATGAGGAGAAGCCCTTAATGATGAGGAGAAGCCCTTAAGAATGAGGCTGGCATCACCTGCTTGCACACCGGACCCGCCCCCCCCCAGCGGTTCATTTTGGGGCACATCTCCCCCAAAATGGGTCTTCAGCCCCAGGAGTGACCCAACACAACGTGGACATTATGGGATGGATGCGGCCCGGATGGGTGGGGGCTGTTGTGGGGTGTGTGTGTGGGGGGGTTGTTGGGGAAGGCCCACTGTGGGCCTCGGGGAGGGCTGGGAGGCCGCAGAGCCCCGAGCCGTGGGGACCCCCCGCCCTTCCATTGGAGCTGCTTTGTTTCCCCTAAATAAAGCACCCGGCGATGATGTGGGGATCCCGCAGTGGAAACCAGGCCCTCTGGGGCCGTATTTCCCCCAAAACGGGGCGGACGAAGCGGCCCCGGGGGTGGCGGTGAGGGCGGAGGGGCAGGAGGAGGCCCGGCCCTCCATGGCGGGCGGCCGTTACCATGGCGACACGGCTGCGCCGCGGAGTCCTTTGGCCATCACTGCGCATGCGCATCTCCTGACACCGCCCCTCCGCGCATGCGCACCTCCCCGCGCAGCCCCTCTGCGCATGCGCATATCCACGCACGGCCCCTCTGCGCACGCGCATCTCACAGCGCTGCCCTTTTGCGCATGCGCATCTCCCCGCGCAGCCCCTCTGCGCATGCGCTCTCCTTCGCGCCGCCGCCCCCGCGCATCATGGCCGCCGCCGGCCGTTGCTGAGGCGTCTCCGTCACTTCTTCCTCCCCACATGGAGGGCGGCGATGGGCTCTCTGAGCAGCCGGCTGCTGAGGCGGCGGGGCGGCCTCTCGCTCGGAGACGGGGCGGCGGGGGAGGGCGGCCGCGGCGGAGGGGGTGGGGGGCGTCGAGGAGGAAAGAGAAAGCGCGGAGGGGGCGAAGGGCCCGGTGACAGCGAGAGCGACAGCGACAGCGAGCGGGAAGAGCGGCTCCACAGCGCCCCCCGCAGGTCTGGGGGTGGGGGGGGGGTCGGTCATCGCCGTGCTGAGGGACCCTGGGGGGTTCTGGGGGGGGTCTGGGGTCTGCTTGAGGCCTTCATGGGGGTCTGGGATGCAGTGAGGGGGGCTGTGGCCTGTTAGGGGGTCTGGGCCTGTTTGGGGCCATCTGGGATGTTCTGAGTGGGACTGGAGCCTGATGGAGGGGGTCTAGGTGTGTTTTGGGGGGGGGTCTGGGACGTGTTGAGGGGGCTTGGGTCTGTTTGAGGCCTTTTCGTGGGGATTTGGGGCCTGTTTGAGAGGAACTGGGACGTGCTTGGGAGCCTGGAGCCTGTTAGAGGGGATCTGGGATGTATGGGGGGGTCTGGGCCTGTTTGGGGGGTCTGGGCCTGTTTGGGGGGGGTCTGTGTCTGTTTGAGGCCTTTTTATGGGGGTCTGGGGCCTGTTTGAGAGGATCTGGGACATGCTTGGGAGCCTGGAGCCTGTTAGAGGAGATCTGGGATGTGCTGGAGGGTCTCTGGCTTGTTAGGGGGGTCTGGGCCTGTTTGAGGGGGTCTGGGTCTGTTTGAGGCCTTTTTATGGGGACCTGGGGCCTGTTTGAGAGAACCTGGGACATCCTGGGGAGCCTGGAGCCTGTTAGAGGGGATCTGGGATGTACTGGGGGGTCTGTGGCCTGATAGGGGGGTCTGGGTCTGTTTGAGGCCTTTTTATGGGGGTCTGGGCCCTGGTTGGTGGGGTCTGGGATGTGCTGGAGGGGTCTGGGCCTGTTTGAGGGGATCCGGAGCTGTTTGAGGGTGTTTGGGTCTGTTTGGGAAACGGTCTGTGGCACGTTGTGGAGGCTTGGGGCCTGTTTGTAGGGATCTGGGATGTGCTGGAGGGGACTGGGGCCTGATTGAGGCACATGTATCGGGGTCTGGGGCCTCTTTGAGAGGATCTGGGCTAGTTTGAGGGGGTCTGAGATGTGCTGGGGGGGCTTGGGCCCTGTTGCAGGCCTGTTTGGTGAGGTCCAGGGTGTGTTTGAGGCCTTCTGGGGGACGTTGGGGCCATTTTTGGGGGGAAGTTGGAGCCATTTTGGGGAGGTTGAAGCCCATTTGAGGGAGTTTGGGACATTCTGTGGGGTCTGGGGCGTGTTGGGGGGGCTCTGGGGACTGCTGGTAATGTGGGAACTCATCTGGAAGCCCCTGAGGGTGAGGGTGGGGGAGAAGGGATCTGGCTGTTGTGGGGAGAAGGACCCCGCAGCTGTCAGCTGCTTTTTGCCAGGGGTTTTTGTGTGACGTGATATTTGAAAGCAGCGTCTCTGTCGCCTTCTCACGTAGGAAAAAGCTGAAAAGCACCTCCATGTATATTTACCAGACTCTGTTTCTGAACGGAGAGAACAGCGACATCAAAATCTGCGCCCTGGGAGAGGAGTGGAACTTACACAAAGTGTACCTGCGCCAGGTGGGAGCCGCACTGCCCATCACACCACCTCCTGCTGCACGGGGGGCTGAGAGCTTCTCCTTTCACCTCCTGCTTCCCACTGATGGGTGCCAGAGCACAACCGATGCTGAGCGCAGAGCCCGGGGGCTGCGGTGTGCCGTACAAACCCTTTATTTTTCTGATCTCTCAGGTAGACGTCAGTGGGTGATAGCATCTCACAGTGTGCGCATCCACTGCTGGGGAGGAAAGTCCTAGCAGAGCAGCGCATTTCACTCCGCTGGGACGGAAACCTTTCACCCTCTAGTTTTAAATGCCTTACCTTAAGTCTAAAGGTATATTTCCATCGGTGGTGTCTGTGTTTGTGTCCTTGGTACGAGGCTGCGACCTTGTACATTGATTTCCATGTCTTGCATGCTGTTTTTTTCCCCTCTTAATACCCAAAGTGGGGTTCCCCGTTGCCTGCAGGATTTGTTGCCCTCTGATATCGTTAAGGACGCGGCTCCTGGACTAATTATTACCCCCACACTGGTGTGGCTGGGAGGAAAACAGCTGACCCAGCTCTTCTGGCCCTGCTGGGCTCTTATCTTTGATTGCAGACACGCAGTCCAAATTGTCTCGGTGCGTTTTCAGACACAAACTGACCACACGTAGGCCTTTCTCAGTACACCAGGATGCCTCGGTTTGCACGGTGCCTTTTCCCTGCCTGAAGGGAAACGTTCACCTTCAGCTCCGTGTGCTGCTGTCCGTGGTTTTCATTGGAGTGCCGTTTCCAACTCAAGCTTCTTCTCTCTCCTCTACCCCTCCCTGCAGTCAGGATACTTCTCCAGCATGTTCAGCGGCTCCTGGAAGGAATCCTGCATGGATACCATCGAGCTGGAGATCCCCGACCAGAACATCGACATAGAGGGTGAGTGGAGCCCGCGGCGCTGCCACGGAGGGTCCCATCAGCTCCGCGCTGAGCTCTGCGCTGCTGTTCCCCTCCCAGCCCTGCAGGTGGCATTCGGCTCTCTGTACCGGGATGATGTGCTGATAAAGCCCGGCCGAGTGGTTGCGCTGCTGGCGGCCGCCTGCATGCTGCAGCTGGTGAGTAGTGGGGCCTTTCCTGCCGGGCACAGCGGCACCTTCCTGCAACGAGGAGAGCAGAACAGCAGAACGCAGCGCGGTGGTTGTGTTGGGAAGCGCTGTGGTTGTGCTGTGGAGCTGTCAGTTGCGTTTGCAGACAGTGCTGGAGGAGCTCATTGCCCGCCCTGACGCTGCTCTGCTCGTGGTGTTGGGTGGTGGAGCTCGAGGGTGGCCTCACTGTTTGCTGTCAGCGTAGCAGAGGTCGCTGTGGCACTGAGAATCACTCGGGTGTGACAGTGAGCCGTGCTGTGTCTCCCCCTTTCCTTCTTGGGACGTGAAACTGAGCGCTTCTGCTTGGTTTTTTTTCCCCCTTCCCTTTCTGCAGGACGGTCTGATCCTGCAGTGCGGGGAAACGATGAAGGAAACCATCAATGCCAAAACTGTGTGCAGTTATTACAACTCGGCGGGGACGTACGGGTTGGACTCGGTGAAGAAGAGGTGAGAACGTCCTGCAGGCTGCTTCCTGCACAGCACTGCTCATCGCTCCACCGTCCTAATTAGCAGCAACGCCCGCGTTCGTTTCCTGATCACTTAAAGCTGTCTGCCTCGAGCTCTGTGCTCCCTTCATAGGCTGCTGACATCCACAGGGAAAAAGGGAGGCACTGACTCCTTGTTTTTAACCTAGGTGCCTCGAGTGGCTGCTGAACAACCTGATGACTCACCAGAGCGTTGAACTCTTCAAAGAGCTCAGGTATTCATCCTTCAGTTAATTTTCAGCCACGTTTGGTGCCTTTTTGGTGGTGGCCTTTGTTTACCTGTACGGATTTCTGTCGTTTTCCCCCTGCGATTATGACTTCGCTCTTTTTCCAGCATAAACCTCATGAAGCAGCTGATCAGCTCTTCTAATCTCTTCGTGATGCAAGTGGAGATGGATCTGTACACTGCTCTCAAGAAGGTACTTGGCACAGGGCCTGGCCAGGGCACTGACCTCACGCTCCCGAGGCGCTGCTGTGTAGAGCAGCGAGTTTGAGCCCTGTGGAATTTACTGTAAGCTCTTAATGGAGGATGGGAAACTCTGTGGGAGTGACCGCACGGCGGAGATGTGGCTTTAATAATGCGTGTATGACTCGGAGAAATAATCTGCCAGGCTGACTGGGGTCTGTTTGTTTTACCCAGTGGATGTTCCTGCAGCTCGTGCCTTCCTGGAACGGGCCTCTGAAACAGCTCTTAGCACAAGCTGATGCCTGGTTTGCTGAGCGAAGGAGAGGTAGGGACAAAGGACGTGGCCTTGGGCTCCAGCTGGGATGTGACAGTCTTCATCTCCAGGCTTCCTTATGTTTTCTGGGGATGGTTGGGTTGGAAGGAGCTCAGAGATGATAGAATCATGGGGTGGGTGGGTTGGAAAGGAGCTCAGATATCTCAACTATGGGATGGTTGGGTTGGGAAGTTGCTCAGTGATCACAGAACCATGGGATGGTTGGGTTGGAAAGGAGCTCAGAGATCCCAGAACCATGGGGTGGTTGGGTTGGAAAGTAGCTCAGATATTTCAACTATGGGATGGTTGGGTTGGAAAGGAGCTCAGAGATCTCAACTATGGGATGGTTGGGTTGGAAGGGATCCTAGAACTGCAGGATGGTTGGGTTGGGAAGTTGCTCAGAGATCACAGAACCATGGAATGGTTGGGTTGGAAAGGAGCTCAGATATCTTAACTATGGGATGGTTGGGTTGGAAAGGAGCTCAGAGATCACAACTATGGGATGG
This sequence comes from Gallus gallus, assembly GCF_016699485.2. Lineage (NCBI taxonomy): Eukaryota > Metazoa > Chordata > Aves > Galliformes > Phasianidae > Gallus > Gallus gallus. The sequence continues at coordinate 3,329,935 of NC_052553.1, forward strand.
TTGGGTTGGAAAGGAGCTCAGAGATCTCAACTATGGGATGGTTGGGTTGGAAAGGAGCTCAGAGATCTCAACTATGGGATGGTTGGGTTGGAAGGAGCTCAGAGATCATAGAGCCGTGGGATGGTTGGGTTGGAATGGAGCTCAGAGATCTCAACTGTGGGATGGTTGGGTTGGAAAGGAGCTCAGAGATCATAGAGCCATGGGATGGTTGGGTTGGAATGGAGCTCAGAGATCACAACCATGGGATGGTTGGGTTGGAAAGGAGCTCAGAGATCACAACCATGGGATGGTTGGGTTGGAAAGGAGCTCAGAGATCACAACTATGGGATGGTTGGGTTGGAAAGAGCTCAGAGATCACAACTATGGGATGGTTGGGTTGGAAGGGATCCTAGAACTGCAGGATGGTTGGGTTGGAAGGAGCTCAGAGATCACAGAACCATGGGATGGTTGGGTTGGAATGGAGCTCAGAGATCACAACCATGGGATGGTTGGGTTGGAAAGGAGCTCAGTGTTCACAACTATGGAATGGTTGGGTTGGAAGGAGCTCAGAGATCACAGAACCATGGGATGGTTGGGTTGGAAGGAGCTCAGATATCTCAACTATGGAATGGTTGGGTTGGAAAGGAGCTCAGATATCTCAACTATGGGATGGTTGGGTTGGAAAGGAGCTCAGAGATCACAACCATGGGGTGGTTGGGTTGGAAAGGAGCTCAGAGATCATAGAGCCATGGGATGGTTGGGTTGGAAAGGAGCTCAGAGATCACAACCATGGGATGGTTGGGTTGGAAGGAGCTCAGAGATCACAACCATGGGATGGTTGGGTTGGAAGGAGCTCAGAGTTCACAACTATGGGATGGTTGGGTTGGAAGGGATCATAGAACTGCAGGATGGTTGGGTTGGGAAGTTGCTCAGAGATCACAACCATGGGATGGTTGGGTTGGAAGGAGCTCAGAGATCACAACCATGGGATGGTTGGGTTGGAAGGAGCTCAGAGATCTCAACTATGGGATGGTTGGGTTGAAAAGGAGCTCAGATATCTCAACTATGGGATGGTTGGGTTGGAAAGGAGCTCAGAGATCGCAACCATGGGATGGTTGGGTTGGAAAGGAGCTCAGAGATCATAGAGCCATGGGATGGTTGGGTTGGAAAGGAGCTCAGAGATCACAACCATGGGATGGTTGGGTTGGAAGGAGCTCAGAGATCACAACCATGGGATGGTTGGGTTGGAAGGAGCTCAGAGTTCACAACTATGGGATGGTTGGGTTGGAAGGAGCTCAGAGTTCACAACTATGGGATGGTTGGGTTGGAAGGGATCATAGAACTGCAGGATGGTTGGGTTGGGAAGTTGCTCAGAGATCACAACCATGGGATGGTTGGGTTGGAAGGAGCTCAGAGATCACAACCATGGGATGGTTGGGTTGGAAGGAGCTCAGAGATCACAACCATGGGATGGTTGGGTTGGAAGGAGCTCAGAGATCACAACCATGGGATGGTTGGGTTGGAAGGAGCTTCCGCTGACAGGATTTGGATGTCCACATCATCTTTGACGTGGGCCCCCCCCCGGCGTGGTGCACAAAAAGCTCCACCTCACATAGAAACAGGGTCTGCAAAACCCTTAGGGAGCAGAATGGTGACGTGGGCTGTGCTGTCCCACAGAGCTGGAGGGCGATGCTGCATTCCTGGACATGGAGCAGGGCGCTGCCTTCCGGCCCGTGTTCGCACACCTTCGCCTGCAGTACATCATCAGTGACCTGGCATCTGCTCGGATCGTGGAGAGGGACGCCCTGATCCCCCCAGGTGGGTGCCTGGTGCCCGGGGGGAGGTTGGGTGCTCAACTGCTTCTGTTTTGCACTTTGCCTTCCTTAGGTGACGTGCTGCTCTGGGCCTGCTGCCCAGAGGGTGGGACTGCATTCGGTGCTGTTATCGCTTAGCGCCGTTAACGCTGTCGTTGCACGGCGATAAAAAAAATGATAAAAAGTAATAAAAACACCCATTCTGTTCTCACCTGGCTGCTGAGGGCTGGGCTCACGGGCCGGCTCCTTCTTTGCTTGGAGGCTGCAAGCCTGGAAGTGATTCAGCAAGTGGAGATCTCACCTGAGAACGTCCTTCCATTATCGGTGCTATCAGTCGTACCGCTGATGGCACAAAACATCTCCCCTCCCTCCTTTCCTCCATCCCTCCCTGTGCTCCTCACAGCAATGTGCTCCAGGTCTCCCTGCTCCTCACCCACTGCAGCATTCCCTTACCCAGGCTGCTCTCTCACCTTGAGTTTGGCATCTCAGCTCTTGGAGAGGCCTTCTTCTATGTGTCCGCAGCACGCCTGCACCTCATCGGCACCCGTTTAAGGGTGATGCAGTGGCGAGGCGTCACAAAAAGGCTGAATTTCACTGAAATTTATCATTTTCGCTATCTGTAGCTCCTTGACATCAGTGCTCGTTGTGTCCAGGTTTGTGCCCTGGGAGTTGCTCCTTGTGTCCCTGTTTGTACCCTGGGGGTTCCTCTTTCTGTCCTTGTTTGTACCCTGGGGCCGATCTTTGTGTCCCTGTTTGTACCCCGGAGCTCTTTGTGTCCCTTTTTGTACCCTGGGGCTGCTCTTTGTGTCCCTGTTTGTACCCCGGGGCTCTTTGTGTCCCTGTTTGTACCCTGGGGCTGCTCTTTGTGTCCATGCTTGTACGCTGGGGTTGCTGTGGGCTCACACTGTTCGCAGTCGCAGATGCCTCCTGCCCCATTGCTGACCCAGGCAGGTGTGGAGCAGCTCAGTTATGGCACTCCATGCGTGTGCTGAGCAGTGTGGGAGCAGCAGGTGGAGGCAGAGCACTGTGAGTGAGGCAGCAAGCAGTGCACACAGCTCTGCTCTGACAGCCATACCTGATCCACATCCGTGAGTCACAGCAAACGCCGCCCGTCCTGCGCAGCGCATGGGGCAGCTCCTGGCACAGCTCCTGGCACAGCTCCTGGCACAGCTCCTGGCACGGGCTGCGCTCCTTCACTCAGCAAACCCTCACCCAACTCCACGGCGCCACGTGGAGCTGTGGGCTCCTTCCGTCTGCACCAAATCTGTTGCAAAACAGACACGGGGCGGCGCCGGGGTGGAACGTTGAGTCCCTGCAGCACAGAGCCTGCGGGCAGCTCACTGTGCAGCACAGGGCGAGCAGTTCTCGGGTCGCTCCCGTTCTGATTGTGACTTTGAAGCCCACATTTCCTCGTGCTCGGTGAAAAGGAGCCCACGGTCCTGGCACAGCTCCCAGCACAGCAGAGCTGTGTTTGCTTTCTCACAGCTGAACAGCCCCTCCGCTGCGCTCGCCCGCTTTGTAGTCCGCAGTGGGAGAGGCAGTGGGGGGGGGGGGGGGGGTGCGGGGCTTGCGGTCACGCAGGAGCGATCTGCTGCTTCCTGCAGCTCTGGTTGTGAATTGCAAAACCCAAATGCTGAGCTGCAGAGAGTGGGGGAAGGAGGAACGGCTCTGCTCGGGGCCTCGCTGTCTGCCCTTATCTGTTTGCAGCCAGGGGAGGTGTCAAGATCAGGAAATTCCATCCAAAGAGAGGTCTAAATGAATCCTGATTTGCTTTCCCTGTTTCCCTTGGATGCATTCATCCCACTCCTCCCTGCTGCCTGCAGGAGTGCTGCTGGCGCTCCCCCCATCCACCCCCCCCGGGCACAGTGTGCTCCGGGACGCGGCCTTGCTGCTATCTGCCAAGGGGAGCTCCCACACCCCGTGCTTAATCTCTTATGAACCTCTGAGGGCCGACACAACCTCGCTGCTGCCCTCGGGCCGTGCTCAGCACACGCTCATTGCCAGCTGTTGTCCTTTCTTTGCAGAGTGGCTGTCCTCGGTGTACAAACAGCAGTGGTTTGCCATGCTCCGAGTGGAACAGGACAACGACACCGGGTGGGTACATTGCAGGGTTTCCTCTGCTTATTCCTCACAGCGGAAGCCTCACTCTGATAAAAACCACACTGAGTGTTTCTGGGTGGTCCCAAATGGGTGCACTTCGTGTCCACCCGGGGTCCAGCACAGCCCCATGGGTGGAGGAGGAGTGGGGCAGCGCTCGGAGCGGAGCTCTGTGTCTCATAGAGACGTCACCCATCACACGGACACTGATCCGTGCCTGTTATCACCCGATGGCAGCCGGCTGGGTGGTTTGCTGGGCAGGTTTGGCCTGTTGGTTCAGCCCCTTCACACGTGGAGCCGTAGCTCCGTTTGTTGCAACAGTTGGACCCCAAAATGCCCCCATCTGGAGAGGTTCTGGAGGCGTCCTTGGAGAGGGGGGATGGCGATGAGCTGCGACCCACACAGGCAGCTCCTACGCATCCCAAGCCATGCTGGTGCACTGTGCTGCTGCTCTGTTTGCTCGCAGGCCCCAAGAAATCAACAAGGAGGAGCTGGAGGGGAGCAGCATGAGGTGCGGGCGGAAGCTAGCGCAGGACGGCGATGTAAGTGTGCTCCAAACACGTGGGGCAGAGGTGGGAGAGCTGCAAGGGATGGGGCTGAGCCCCACGGCTGGGCGTGCGCTGTGACTCCGGGTGCTCCATGGCTGTTCCCTGCAGTACTGCTGGCGCTGGACCGGCTTCAACTTCGGCTTCGACCTCCTGATCACTTACACCAATCGTTACATCATCTTCAAGCGGAACACGCTCAACCAGCCATGCAGCGGCTCCGTCAGCCTGCAGCCCCGGCGCAGCATCGCCTTCAGGTACCACCCCGAGCATGAGACACCTCGTTACGTGGCTAATGAGGCCTTCCCCTGTGTGCTGGGAGAAGCCCTTTGCGCTGGCGGAACAGCAGGAGGGCACTGAGCCCCTTCCCTGTGTTGCATCCGTAGGTTACGCCTCGCCTCCTTTGACAGCAGTGGGAAAATAATCTGCAGCAGAACCACGGGGTATCAGATCCTGAGCCTGGAGAAGGACCAGGTATGCTGGGGTGCTGTGCTCTCAGTGCTGGTGCAGGATGCAGAGCACCGTGCAAGGGGAGGGCTGGGGTGAGGTGCTGAGGGTCTCATTAGTGCGGCTTAACGAAGTCAGCCCTGTGACACTGCTCCCTCCCCCAGCACTGGTGGGGTTCCCCTGTGCTTGGAGGCAGAGCTGAGTTTCCATAAGGACTCTCTGCTATTGTAAACTTAGTGATGTTAAGGGAATGTGTGCTCGAGGGTGGCCACGTCTCGCAGCTGGGGATGTGCGATGTCAAACAGTGGCACAGAGCTCTGTAACGCCCTGAGAGCGCTGTATGGGTGCCACAAAAGGGAGACGAGCAGCTGTGGGGGCAAAGGGAGCACTGCCCCCGTGCTGGGAGCACGGTGCTGGCTGTCTGGCCTTGCTCACAGCTCCGTGTGCCACCCCAGGAGCAGGTGGTGATGAACCTGGACAGCCGCCTGCTCGTCTTCCCCCTCTACATCTGCTGCAATTTCCTCTACACGTCGCCGGAGAAGAGGGCGGGCGGCACTGCGGCACCGGAGGGCACAGATCAGCACTGAGTGCACTGCTGCAACCCGGAGCCCAGCCTGCATTGCTCCACCACTGCAGGTGCTCAGAGCCCCCCCCCAGCAGCCCAACAGCCGTGCTGGGAGCGGCTCACACCTCCGCCACGGGGGGAACCCACCCCGCTTTCGCTCAGGAACACTGTGACCACGGAGTGCCTTTGGGCCGTCCCGATGGGGTGGTGAAGGCTCAGCGCCTTCGTTCCTTTGTTTTATGTTGGACTGTTGTTGTTGTTGTTGTTGGGAATTTACAGCCCAATTTTTTTTGCATTCCGAGAGGGAAAGCTGCCCTCTCAAAGCCTCTTTTTTTTTTAATATTGTCAAAAAAAAAAGCTTAAAAAAAAAAAAACACCCTGCTTGGACGTGGTAATGAGGATGGGAGCGTGGGGTGAGGCGGAACGCACGGCACGGTGCCCATAAATGGGGTGAGGAGGAATGCTGTCCATCGACCCCCGTTGTGCCACGGGTTCAGCACGGCCCAGAAACGGAGCTCAGTCGGTTCCACGTTTTTATTGGGGCGCGGGGGAGCCGAGGAGTACAACACCACCACCACACTGCCAGGGAAACCGGTACGAAAAGTACAAAAATAAGGAAGCCTCTCTATCTCTCTTATCTATCACGGCTAAAAATAAATAGTGTAAACACGAGAGGAGAACAGCAGGCGCAGCTCCGCTGCTCGCAGCCCCACCGTCTTTGGCTTGGATCCGAATCGTGCCGGGGGGGGGGCCGGGCTGAGCTCTGAGCGCCCCCCCTGCTCCGTCCGTCCTTCCCTTCATATCGACAGCTGCGACTTCAGCTTCCCTTCTTCATTTCGACCCCGAGAGCGCAGCACCGACGCAAAGGAGTCCCCTGAGAGCTCCGTCCTCCGTGAGCGCAGCTCTGCCCCACACCGCGCTCAGGGGGCTGCGGTGCATCCCTCCCCCCCCCCCCCCCCCCACAATATATCCCTTTGGGGACAACCAAAGTGCCCCCACCCCGCCCCACAACGTCGGGTTCTCCAGTCTGACCCCAAGGAAACGTTAAATTAAGGAAGGAAACGACAAAGAGAAAGGAAGATTCGGTGCCACCGCTAAAGGACATGGCGAGGTGATGCAGGAACGCAACGCCGGGCACTGCTGGGGTGGGAGATGCAATGGGACCCCCATCCCCACCCTTCCCCACCTGTGCACGTGATGCAGCCCTGATGGGTGGGGGAAAACAAGCGGAGGTGTCCGGAGAAAGGACAGCCCTATGAGGCAGGATGTGGCATCAGAGGGCTCTGCTCCAACGCGGATCCTTTCTGCCGTCGGGGGACGCGTGAGTGGTTCAGGGTTGGGTGGGACGCAGCCTTTGTGTCCCACGAGGAGAGCGAAGGGGGGAGGGCCCCGTGTGTGTGTGTGTGTGTACAGAGGGAGGGAGCGGGGAAGGAATCGTCCGTCGGGCGCAGAGCTGAGCTCCGTGCTGCTCCTACCGCTGCCCAGCCTCGCGGATCCGGCACGCCACGGCCGTGATGAGCGCCGCGCCTTTACCGCTGCCGTCCTCCGACTGCAGGAACGTCACCTCGCAGCACGGGGACAGCTGCCTCACCGTGTCCTGCATGATGGCCGAGAAGCTGTGGGAGGAGGAGGAGGAGGAGGAGGAGGAACCCATCAGAGCCGTCCTGTGATGCAGCCAACGCCATCCCACGCCAATGCCATCCCACGCCAACGCACAATGTGGGAGCGCTGGGAGCCGGGCACAGACAGCCCATGTTCTGCCTTCCAGCCCCGATTCACGGCCAGCACCCAACCTGAGCGCCGTGGGACTCTGTGCAGCCCCACCACGGAGCCCTGAGCCCGATGCATGAGCCACTGTGGAGCCCTGAGCCCTATGCATGCTTCACCATGGAGCCCTGAGACCTTTGTGTGCTCCACTACAGAGCCCTGAGTCCAACGCACACTCTGCTATGGAGCCATGACTCCTTTGTATGATCCGCCACAGAGCCCTGAGTCCAATGCATGCTTCACCATGGAGCCCTGAGCCTTTTGTACGCCCCACCACGGAGCCCTGAGCCTTTTGTATGCCCCACCACGGAGCCCTGAGCCTTTTGTATGCCCCACCACGGAGCCCTGAGCCCAGTGCACGCTCATCCCTGCACCCGTGGCCTCTGTGTGGGCTTCACTGGAAGGGACAGAGCTTCACCACAGACCCTTCTGGTGGGCAGAATCCCCATCCGAGCCCCCCCATCAATCCACAGACCACCTCCCCACGCCCCCCTGCCAGGCACTCACTGTGGGTGCAGTTTGTAGAGCGTCCCATCCACGCCGACCGTCACCTTGAGGAACTCCAGCCCACGGTTCTCGCGGATCTTATCCACCACGGCGGCCATTCCGGCCCCGCAGAGCTGCGCGGCACGCCGGGCCACCACGGTGCACACCTCCTTGACGATGATGCTGTCATCACACGTGCTCTCCAAGCCCAGGTGCTGGAGGATGGAGCGCACCTGCAGCAGGGCCAGGCAGTCGCTGTGGGGCAGAGAGGGCACAGCAGTTAGGAGGTTTACCCCCACATCCACGTGTCCTATGGCACCCATGGAGTCGTGGTTTGGGTAACGCCAACTGGAGGGATACCCAGGGTGGAGTGCACTCCATTCCTCGCACCGTATCGCCCTGGCTCTGAGCGGAGGACCCGGGGACCCCCCCTAAAAAACACAGCAGGACAGCCACGCTCACGTCCTCACCTTTCTATCTGGGACAGGAACTTTGTCTCGAAGATCCCTCTGGTCTTCAGGCGCTCGGAGATGCGGCCACGGAAGAGCAGCCCTCGCTTGGTGAAGTCCATCAGGATGTTGCGGACGATCTCCCCCAGGTACATCCCGCTGATCATCTTCTCAAATCTGGAGTGGGGACAACAGGGCCGGGCGTTGGCACCCGAGGGCAGAGGGGGCAGCCCTGCCCACCCCATGGCACCCAGCACCATCTTTATGGTCCAGCACTATCGGGGTTCTGCAGGGGAGGGACTGCTCCTCACAACCTTAGCGTCACCACCACGCACCTCTGCTTCCCAGGGTTAAGGGACAGCTCATCTACGGCCAAATCGAACTCGGTCTGGATGTCATCCAAGCAGCCGTTGTCCCCAAACGCACCCCACTCCATGTTGACACACATGCGGCCCTCGTCGCCCTCCACCAGCTCCACGTTCCGCATCTCCTCCATGTAGCAGGCGTTGCTGCCTGTGCCTGCAGGGGGGAGGGTCTCAATGGGGCTCAGGGGGAGGGCATCCCTGCATGGGGCAGGGAAAGGTGCAGCTCTCACCAACTATCAGCCCGACTTCACAGTAGGGGTCTTCGTAGCCACAGGTCATCATGGTGCCCACCGTGTCGTTCACCACTGCCACCACGTCCAGGTCAAACTCCTGGAAGGGAAAGGTCGGGTTGGGTGGTTTCCCACGTAGGGATGATGGGGCAGCCCAAGGGGGTGGGATGGGCGGAGGGCAGTGCTGCTCAGCTCCTAGCTCCAGGCTCTGGAAATCCACCCTCAATGTGATGACTAAGGGCGGTGGTTGGCATCCCAACGCTCAGCCCATTCATTCCCAGCCCATTCATTCCCAGCCCAATTAACGCCACCGCAGAGCTGCCCCGCTCACCTCTCTGCGGTGGATTGCCTCCTTCAGCAGGCTCACCACGTCCTCCCCTTCGCAGCCCGTGGCTTTGAAACCCTTCGTCCACTTGAGGAGAATCCCCTGGAGGGGAAAAACAGGGTCGGGGTGAGCAGGGCGGGATGGGAGCACCCCACAGCCCCCAGATCTCAGGGACACACTCAGGATCCTGCCGGCACTGGGCTCACCTCATCCAGGTTGGTCTGCTTGCATGGGAAGGAGAAGGTGAAGCCCAGCGGGAGCGACACTCCCTTCATCCCCATGTATTCCAGGAAGTCGGAGATGCAGTGGACGATGTGGTCGAAGAGCTAGATGTGCAGAGCCAGGGCAGGAGGGCACAGTCACCACGTGTGCCATGCACTGCAGGCTCCTCCGCATCCCAGCAGGCGGCACTCCCACCCATGGGATGCTGTCCTCCCTCTTTGGGGTGTCCCAGAGCCCCCTGACCCCAACCCCACCAACGCCCCGAAGCCATCAGTGATGCTCAGAGCTCAACCTGGGTTATTTCCCTTGTGAGGAAGTGGGGCTGACGCTCATCTGCCCTCAGGTGTGTGGGATGGAACAGTGGGTGGACTCACCTCCTCGCCTGTCCCCTGCATCACCTCCAGGGGGATGGAGTAGATCTTGTTGTGCATCTCCACGCCGCGCCGCATCCCGTTCCGCACCCGCACCAGCAGCACACGGAAGTTCGTCCCCCCCAGGTCCAGAGCGAGGAAATCTCCTTTTTCTAAAAGCCAGGAGAGGGTTGTGAGGAGAGAGAGCCCAATGAGGAGTACCATGAGCACGGGGCAGAGAAACCACGGCTGGGAACAGGGAGGTGACATTTCCCAGCCAAGGGTGCTGTTTTGGGCACGGGATATCCCAAGGGCTCAGCATTGTCATCCCAGAGCTTTGGAACCACAGCAGCACTCGACATTGAGGGGAACAGCTGTCCCTACATGGCATGGACACTGGGAGCTCTTTGCTGTATGCGGGACATGAAGGTATCCTCACCTGTCCCGTCTGGAGTTGAGCACACGTATGTGGGCAGCATCTTCACCGTGGCCTCCGCGTGCGTCTCCTTGCCCAACCCCTTCTCCATTTCAACCCTCATCCTCCGCTTCACCTCCAGGAGCTGCTCGTGGCTCAGCTTCAGCGCCTCCAGGATCTTCTGCCGGGCCTTGTGCTGGGCCGCCAGCCGGTAGGCCACCGCCGTCACCATGGCCGCCCCTTTGCCACTGCCATCTTCCGACCTCACGAATCGGATCTCGCAGTCGGGCAGCAGCTTCCTCACTGTCTTATGGAGGCGTCGGGCAAAGCTATGGAAGAGGAGGAGGAGGAAGAAGAAGGCTTGAGTGTGCCGCCATGGGTCGTGTCAGACTCTGAGATGGCCCACGTGAACTTTGGGATCCAATGGAGGTGCCCATGGGCCACCACGGGGCCAGATGTCCTCTGAGATGGACAGCAAATGGGAGCCAGTGGAGGTGCCCATGGGACCCACCATGAGGTCAGACCTCCTCTGTGATGGCCAACAAATGGGGTCCAATGGAGGTGCCCATGGGATGCTTCTTTGGGGCCAGAACTACTCTGGGATGGCTCACAGGGACTTTGGGATCCAATGGAGGTGCCCACAGGACATCACCGTGAGGTCAGACCTCCTCTGAGATGGCCAACAAATGGGATCCAGCGGAGATGCCAATAGGACATCATCATGAGGCCAAACCTCCTCCAGCTCCCCGTTGCCTCATGGACTTACTGCGGGTGCTTCTTGTAGACGGAGCCATCCACGCCGACGGTGGAGCGCAGCCGGTCCACCCCCTTGTTCTCCTTGATGCGGCGCAGCACGGCGGCCAGCGTGGCCCCACAGAGGTTGGCCGAGCGGGTGGAGACGATCTGGCAGATGCGGTGGGTGGCCAGGCAGTCCTCGTGGGATGGCTCCAGGCCCAGCTTGGTGAGGATCTCGTGGGCTTTCTGCAGCCCCTCTTTCTCCCTGTGCACCGAAGAACAGAAAAGATCTGCGTCTGGAAATCCGCGGTGGGCCCAGCGTTTCCCCCAGTTAGAGGGTGGTGGGTTGGGACCCCACACCCAGCCCCTGCTCACTTCTCAATAGCGGAGACAAATCTGGTCTCGAAGTGTCCGGTGGTGCGCAGATCCGAAGAGAGCTTCCCTTGGAAGAGGAGCCCCTCCTTGGCCATCTTCACCAGGATGAGGCGCACCAGCTCGCCCATGTACATCCCGCTGATCATCTTCTCGAACCTCACAAACACAAGAGGTGCGTGGTTGGACCCCCACCATTAACCCCAATCGCTCTCCCAGCCGCACCGTCCCCTCTGCGGAACAGGAATTCTGTAGGACCTGGCTGTGGACATTAGGTGGTGGTGTTCCCTTTCTGCTGCCGATGGATTTGTTGGCAGGGGAAACGCAGACCGACAGCCCCGAGCGGAGGGCTGGCGAGGGAAGCGGGCGTTGGGTGGACATGCCAGCCCAAATCCCATGCGGTCCCCGTTGGCGGGACAGAGGACACTGTGACCCAGTTAACTGGGACAACCCCACCGGTCCCACACAATGGGAGGATGGGCAATGCGGAGCGGAGCCCACGGCCGAGCCGGTGCCAGGAATCTGCTTACAGCTGCTTGCCGGGGTTGAGCGAGCCCATGTCTATCTCATGGTCGAACTCGGTCCTGATGTCGTTGAGCGCGCCGTCGTCCCCGAAGGCGCCCCACTCCATGTTGATGCACATCCGGCCCTCGTCCCCCTCCACCAGGTCGATGTGCCTCATCTCCTCCATGTAGCAGGCGTTGGTGCCCGTCCCTGCGCCGAGCACGGAGAGCCGCTCACGTCGGATGCCGGATCTCCCCCATCCTCCCCAGTGAGCACCGCGCAATCCACCACGATCCCCGCGCTCAGCCCCGCTCACCCACGATGAGTCCGACTTCACAGTTCTGGTCATCATAGCCACAGGACATCATGGTGCCAACGGTGTCGTTTACCACCGCCACGATGTCGATGTCGAAGTCCTGAAATGGTGGAGGGGCCACTGAGTGCCACCAAAGAGCACCGCAGCGTCTCCGCCTGCACGGTGACGATGAGCGTCATGCCCCGTGTGTCCCATCCCAGGATTGTGGGAGGTGGGACGCCTTACCCCGCGCTTTTTGATGGCCCTGCGCAGCAGGGACACCACGTCCTTCCCCTCCACGCTGCTGCACTTGAATCCCTTTGTCCAGTTGACGAGGATGCTCTGTGTTGGGGGAAGAGATAGAAGGGGATGCTCAGTGGGACCCCACGCCACCGCATGTCCAAAACTGTGCCTCAAGGTCAGAACCATCAACCCACAACTCAAAGTCGGAGCCACGAACCCACACATTAAGGTCAGAACCACAAAACCACAACTCAAGGTCAGAACTACCCAACCCGTGTCTCAGGGTCAGACCCCCCCAACCCCCTACTCAAAATCAGAGCCGCTCAACCCAGAACTCAAAATCAGAGCCAATGCACAACTCACAGTCAGACCCACCAGTCCACAACTTGGAGTCACAGCCACCAACCCACAACTCAAAGTCAGAACCAACCCACAACTCAAAGTCAGAACCAACCCACAACTCAAAGTCAGTGCCAACCCACAACTCAAAGTCAGAGCCAACCCACAACTCAAGGTCAGTACAACCCAACCCGTGTCTCAAGGTCAGAGCCACCCAACCCGCTCCTCCAGCACAGGGACGGACATGGCTCTGCAGTCACAGCCCCTCCCTCTTATCACTGCCATCGGCATCTGCAGCGGTTCCCACGTCCCAGTTTATGGCCACGGGCACGTGAGTCATCGGCTCCCTGCCGCCGGCAGAGGGACGTGACCTCTGTGCTTGGTTTCATGGAGCCCTGCAGCAAAACTGGCTCTGATGCACACAGAGGGCACCAATGGGATGGGGTCTCACCCATCACCGCGCGGCGCGGTAATAGGAACATGACTTCCCACATCCCCAGCATGGAGCTGCAGACGTGCCGAGCCACTGCCGTGCCATGGAGCTGCCCACTGCCCAACCCCACACGGGTGAGCTCCGGGAAGCAGGAGATGGCAGTGTGGGACGTGCCCAGTGAGGTCGCTGGCGCTGATGTGGTGCTCGGCACGTCCCCGGGGCCGCCGGGCTGCAGGCAGCTGCTGCCCCATGCCTTCATCCAGCACCAGCAGCTGCTCGCCGAGAGCAGAACGAATGAGGCACAGAGAGCTCTGTGTGCCACGGGACCCACAGGGATCACCGAGCCGGCCACAAAGGGTCATTCACACCACGTGACTGAGAGTGGTGTCGTGAGGGGCTTTAGGGCCACAGGATGACTGTAGGGTCAGGAGGATTTGTAGGGCAATGTGGGGATGTAGGGTTATGAGGGACTGTAGGGCCATGAGGAGCTGTAGGGTCATGTGCAGCTGTAGGGCCATTAGAAGCTGCAGGGCCATGAGGAGCTGTAGGCCATGTGGGGCTGTAGGGCCATGAGGGGCTGTAGGGCCATGAGGGGTTGTAGGGCCATGAGATGATTGTAGGGTCACCACGAGGCCTTTCCTCAGTCTCTTCTCTGTGCTGAACCCAAGGGAACTCCTCTGCCCCCCACACACATTGCCATTCCCCCCTTCCCCATCTTCCTGGCCCACCTTTGGAAACTCTTAGACACTTTTAGGTCCTTCCATTCCGGTGCTCCAACTTCCCCCGGTGCTCCAGGTGTGACCCCACCAGGGCACAGTCACCCAATCCAGCACAGAACATCCCCCCCCCCGGCCCCCACATCCCTCACCCACCTCATCCAGCTTGGTCTGGTGACACGGGAAGGAGAAGGTGAAGCCAAGGGGCAGCTTCTTGTCCTTGATTTTCAGCTTCTCCATGAAGTTGCCCAGGCACTCGGCGATGTGGTCAAAGAGCTGAAAGGCAATGGTTGAGGATGAGCAACGCTGACATCTTGGCATCTTGAAGGACGTCTCAGCATCTCAAAGGGCATCTTGGCATCTTGAAGGACATCTTGGCGTTGTCTTGACTGCTGCCCCACTGTGGGTGGATGTTCCTTTTGGGGGAGACAGTGGGGATGGGGGGAGGCCCACCTGCATCCCACTGCCTCGCATGAGGTCCTCGTGGATCTCGTAGATCTGGCTCTCCATCTCCACCTTCTGCAGGCCGTTGTCGGACACCTTCACCCTCAGCACACGAAAGTTGGTGCCGCCCAGGTCCAGTGCCAAGAAGTCTCCGTCCTCTGGGGAAGAGAAAGCCAGGGGTGAACCCCAAAATTCAAACCACAGGGGTGAGCCCCAAAACCACAGAGATTAACCCCAAAACTCTACAGGAGTAAACCTCCAAACTCCCCAAGGGTGAACCACAAAGATCTACTGGGATGAGCCCCAGAAGCACAGGAGTTAGCCCCAAAACTCTACAGCAGCCAGCCCCAAAATGACAGGGATTAACCCCAAAACCCTACAGGGGTGAATCCCAAAACTCGACAGGAGTCAGCCCCAAAACCACAGGATTGAACCCCAAAACTCGACAGGGGCTGGCCCCGGAACTCCACAGGAATGAACCCCAAAACCACAGGGGTTATCCCCAAAACCATAGGCTTGAACCCCAAAATTACAGTTGTTAGCCTCAAACTCTACACGGTTACCCCAAAACCACAGGGCTGAACCCCAAACCTCCACAGGGGTTACCCAAAAAAACCACAGGGTGATCCCCCAGCGCCGCAGGTCCTGTAAGGTCACAGCGCCGGACCCATTCCCGACTGTTGACGCAAGAATCCCAAGAGAGCTCTCCCACCCCCTCCCCACGCTCTGCCCTTCCCCGGCGTTGCACAGGAGATGCTCTGGGAGGAAACCCGAGCGCTGCTCTGGGAACGCAGCCCAGCAAAATCCTCAGCACTGCCGGCACGTGGCTGCATGCCGGCCCGTTCCTCTGGGTGAGTTTCAGCCAGCAGGACTGGGACAGAACGAGAGCTGCGGGGGGGGGATGGCGCACAGCCACCAAGGCAGCAGGAGGGGACAGAAAGTGGTGTTCGTTGGCACTCCGGGGTCTGCAGGGGGGATGGATGGGGTGTGCGTGGGGACACGTGGTGACTTCATGGGGCCTTCGTGACGTCGCTGTGTGCATGGGGGCATGGATGGTGACTTCATGGAGCCTTCGTGACATCAGTGTGGGCAGGGAGGTGGGGAGGTGATTGGTAGCTCCATGGAGCCTTCATGACATCAGGGTTTGCAGGGACATGGATGGTGACTTCATGGAGCCTTCGTGACATTGGTGGGTGCAGACGTGAGGACACAGATGGTGACATCATGGAGCCTTCGTGATGTCACTGTGCACAGGACATGGACATGGATGGTGGCTTCTGGAGCCTTCGTGACATCAGAGTGCATGGGGACACGGAGCCATGGATGGTGGCTTCCCGGAGCCTTCATGACGTTGGTGTGCACGGGGACACGGAGACACGGATGGTGACCTCATGGAGCCTTGGTGACGTTGGTGTGCATGGAGACACAGACACAGACCCTGCGGTGGCGGCTTCACGGAGCCTTCACGGCGCCGCTGTTTGCAGGGACGTGGGGACATGGGCAGTGACTTCCTGGAGCCTTGATGACATCGGTGTGTGCGGGAACACGGAGACACGGATAGCGCCCAGGGCATGGATCCAAGAAAGCAGATCCCAGCAGCCGAGGAGTGAGCAGAGAGCCGTCCCTGCCATGCCCAGGTCGGAGCTGCAGAGCTCCGGTTTCCACCCCACAGCCCCGGAGGTTCGGGCTCTGGGCGCTGCCTCGCGCCGCGATAAGACACAAGCAAACAGGAAGGCAAACAGCACGGCTAACAGCAAGCTCACTGCCAGGGGCTGTTTGCTCTCTGCAAAGGGCCCAAAGATAAGCACTCTGTTCCCCATTCTGCAGAGCTGTGGGGAAAGCAATGCTGAGGTGCCCAGCAAGCAGAGCTCGCTCCCCTGGTGCTGAGCACGCCGTGCCCTCACCCTACACCTTGTGCCCTCACCCTACACCTTGTGCCCTACCCCTACATATCGTGCTCTCACCCTACATCTCGTGCCCTACCCCTACATCTCGTGCCCTCACCCTACACCTCGTGCCCTCACCCTACACCTTGTGCCCTCACCCTACATCTCGTGCCCTACCCCTACATCTCGTGCCCTACCCCTACACCTTGTGCCCTACCCCTACACCTTGTGCCCTCACCCTACACCTTGTGCCCTACCCCTACATCTCGTGCCCTCACCCTACATCTCGTGCCCTACCCCTACATCTTGTGCTCTCACCCTACATCTCGTGCCCTCACCCTACATCTCATGCCCTACCCCTACATGTCGTGCTCTCACCCTACATCTCGTGCCCTACCCCTACATCTTGTGCCCTCACCCTACATCTCGTGCCCTACCCCTACATCTTGTGCCCTCACCCTACATCTCGTGCCCTTGCCCTACATCTCAGCGTGACCCGCTGGCTGTGTAAGCCCCTCTCATCCAGCATAATCCGGGAGGTGACGTGCGCATCGCCAGCCCTGGAGGTCCGACCCCCGCAGAGCACCCCGTCCTGGCCAGGAGGAGGGGCAGTCTGGGAGCGACGCTTTGGGGTCTCTGTGTTGGGGTTTCTCTTGGGTGAGCCCCAGATTACGGCTCAGCAGCTTCTGGGAAGGAAACCGTGTGCTGGGCCAAGTGCTCATTGTGCTGAGGGTGCGGCCGGACACACGGCTGGGAGTGGGGTAGGAACACCGTGGGGTGGGGGTGGATGAGTTTACAGTGGCAGGGGTGGACCTACATGATCTTTAAGGACCCTTCCAACCCAGCCACCCAATGGCTCTGTCATCTTTAAGGACCCTTCCAACTCATCCATTCCATGGCTCTAAGCTCTTCAAGGACCGTTCCATCCCAACCATTCTGTGGCTCTATGATCTTTTAGGACCCCTCCAACTCATCCATCCCATGGCTCTAAGCTCTTCAAGGACCGTTCCATCCCAACCATTCCGTGGCTCTATGATCTTTTAGGACCCCTCCAACTCATCCATTCCATGGCTCTAAGCTCTTCAAGGACCGTTCCATCCCAACCATTCTGTGGCTCTATGATCTTTTAGGACCCCTCCAACTCATCCATCCCATGGCTCTAAGCTCTTCAAGGACCGTTCCATCCCAACCATTCCGTGGCTCTATGATCTTTTAGGACCCCTCCAACCCGTCCATTCTACACTTCTACAACTCCCTGATTTCCCGGCAGCTCCGTTCTTCACTTTTCCCCCGTCAGGTTTTACGAGGACCCCACAGGAGGGTTCTGAGAGCGCCTCCACCCAACAACTGCATAAGGAAGTCATTCAGTGTTGGATGCATCAATGGCAGCCTGAAGCGGAGCCGTGCCCCCCCAGCCAAGCGGGGTCGGTCCCTTGGGGAGGACGAGAGGCGCGTGGGAAGGGAGCAGAAAGGCGGCATTGTCAGCTGCTTCCTCACGTGGTCCCCGTCCCATTCAGCACTAATGAGAAGCGATGAGCCGACCCATGACCACCTCCTCGTCCTGCCAGCACGGGGCACACGCTCACACCCCATGGCCCCCTCG
Organism: Gallus gallus; assembly: GCF_016699485.2. Taxonomy (NCBI): domain Eukaryota; kingdom Metazoa; phylum Chordata; class Aves; order Galliformes; family Phasianidae; genus Gallus; species Gallus gallus. Next base: position 3,347,561 of record NC_052553.1, read on the forward strand.
GTCCAAGCGGGACCCCCACCCTGGTGGCACCCAGCCCAGAGGGACACAAGCTGTCCCCAGCGTGCCGTACCTGTCCCGTCCGGGGTGGACCTGACGAAGGAGGGCAGCATCTTGACGGAGGCGGTGGGGTTGGTGTCGGCTCCCAGCCCCTTCTCCATCTCCTTGCGGAAGCGCTCGGACACCTCCTGCAGTGTGTCCTCGGAGAGCCGCATGTGGTACAGGTATTTGTCCACCTGTGGGGCACGGATGGGCAGCAGGTGAGAGGTGGGGCTGGAGGACGTGGGGACAACGCCACGGCTGGAGGATGGAAGCAGATCACCCACACCGGAGCGCGACAGGGATGTGCATGGAGAACTGCCCCCACACATCTTCCCAAACACCGGGAGCCGCTTTGCAACCCAATCCTAAGGCGGCCCAAAAGGAGCCCAACCATGCGGGTGGTCCGAGAGAAGCCCAACCCTAAGGCGGCCCAAGTGAAGTTCAGCCCTACAGGTGGTCCAAGAGATGCTCGACCCCACAGGTGGCCCAAGAGAAATCCAACCCTAAGGAGGCCCAAGAGAAGTCCAGCTCCATGATGGCCCAAAATAAGTACAACTCTACGGGTGGCCCAAGAGCAGCTCAGCCCTACAAGTGGCCCAAGAAAATCCCAGCCCCGGTTGGCCCAAGAGAAGCCTACCCTAAAGGTGGTCCAAGAGAAGCCCAACCCTAAGGCGGCCCAAGTGAAGTTCAGCCCTACAGGTGGCCCAAGAGATGCTCGACCCCACAGGTGGACCAAGAGAAATCCGACCCTGCGGTTGCCCAGGAGAATCCCAGCCCTATAGATGGCCCTAGAGAACTCCAATTCTACAGGCAGCCCAAGCAAAGCCCAACCCTACAGATGGCCCACGCAAAGCTTGACCCCACAGATGGCCGAAGCGAATCCCAGCCCCACAGGCACCCCCGGAACCCCCACCTGCATGCACCCAAACACCGCACAGCCCAGCTTGCCCTCTGCCATCCCAAAGTCGGATCCTGGGGTTGGATTCCAGCTGTGGGGCCGGGATTGTGACAGCTCAGTGCACGGGACCCAGTGCTGCACGGGGGATACCGCTGGGGGGCGGGGGGGGGGATCCTGCAGGGATCACAGCCGCTCACCCCATAACGGCATCGCAGCACTTTGAAGCTGAACCTGAGCCGACTGCCGGCTCCCATCCGAGCGGGGCAGGGACGGACGGACGGACGGACGGACGGACAGACGGACAACGGGAGGCAGTGCAGACGGACGGCCAGGCCGTGCCCCGGCCCCATCACCTTCCCTTACCGCTAATTAAAGGGCAGCGGCCAACTCAGAGGGAAACCCCACCCATGGGGCTCAGCTCACCTGTCTGCAGGCACGTACCGCCCCGGCACCCCAACGCGTCCCGTCCCGTCCCCCCCCCCCGTGCCCCCCACGCTACCTGCGGCGTCACGAGGCACGGGGTCACCTTCCTTTAATCCCCAAAGCCCTTTTAAACCCGGGATCATCTTCTCCTCCAAACTCACAGCCCGTCCCACCCGGCTCAGCGGGTCAGGGCGCCCGGCACCCACATCCCCCCCCTTTCCCCTCCCCCCCCCATAGGAAGGGCATTGTTTTCGGTTCCCCTTTTCTGTGTTATCTGCGGAGCAGCGGTGACCCCCCCCTTCCCTTCCCCTCCCCCCCCAACCCCCTCCCGGCCCCCCCATTCGCAGCAGCGGCTCAGGCTGCGCCTTTCGGGGCAGATTCTTTCACTTTCTGGCGTGGATTCTTTCGCTTTTTGGCACGAGGAGAAGCAGACAGCCCTTACGCATGAAAACTGCATCCGGCCCCGGAAGGTTTGAACCCCGAGCTGCGCTGAACCGAAAGCACCGAGCGTGGGGAACCCCCCCCTCCCCCCCTTTCTCCTACCCAACCCTTCGCCCCACAGAACCCCGCAGCTCCGGGGAGCGTTGACCCCATTCTCCCATCCCGGAAGGTGACGATGGCCGCGCCGCTCCCGTGACCCCGCAGCCCCACATCCTCAGCGCCCCACGTGTGCACGCTGTGACCCCACAGCGCAGCCGAGCCCCCGTGACGCAGCCCGGAGTCACTTCCAGCCGGGCTGAGTCACCGCGTTCCTGCCGGGCCGGTTCCTCCTCCCCAGCCCTGCACCCATTTCTCAGCCCCATCCATCGGTCCTCAGCCCCACTCATTCATCCAGCCAGCCTCAGCCTCAGCCGTCCACCCATCCCTGCTTGGCCCCACTGACCCTTCCTCAGCCCCACTCACCCTTCTTCAGCCCCATCCATCCATCCGTCCACCCGTCCTTCCTCAGCCCCATTCACCCCTCTTCAGCCCCACTCACTCTTCCTCAGCCCCATCCATCCATCCATCCACCCATCCTTCCTCGGCCCCATCCGTCCCTCCTCAGCCCCACTCACCCTTCCTCAGCCCCATCCATCCATCCCCATCCCCCCTCACCCTCCTCAGCCCCACTCACCCTCCCATCCCTTATCAGCCCCATCCATCCTTCCTCAGCCCCATTCACCCCTCCTCAGCCCCACTCACTCTTCCTCAGCCCCATCCATCCATCCACCCATCCTTCCTCGGCCCCATCCGTCCCTCCTCAGCCCCACTCATCATTTCTCAGCCCCCCTCACCCTCCTCAGCCCCACTCACCCTCCCATCCCTCCTCAGCCCCATTCACCCCTCCTCAGCCCCATCCATCCACCTCCAGCCCCTCTCACCCTACCTTGGCCCCATCCATCCCTCCTCAGCCCCACTCACCCTCCCATCCCTTATCAGCCCCATCCATCCCTCCTCAGCCCCACTCACCCTCCCATCCCTTATCAGCCCCATCCATCCCTCCTCAGCCCCATTCACCCACCCATCCCTTATCAGCCCCACTCATTCCTCGGCCCCATCCATCCATCCTTCCTTGGCCCCACTCATTCTTCCTCAGCCCCATTCACCCCTCCTTGGCCCCACTCACCCATCCCCACCTTTCCTTGGCCCCATCCATCCCTCCTTGGCCCCATTCATCATCCGCAGGGGATGCTCTTTAAATCTGCCCCGAAAATCCCTAAAGGCGATGGAAGGAGGGGTGGGGGGGGGGGAAATCTATCCATCTGTATCTGTCTGTCCGTCCGCCCCACTGATGGGACGAGGAGGGGCCGCCCCCAACACCCCGCAGTCACACAGCCCCTATTGGGGGGGGGGGGGGTGAGGAAAAACACGGGGGGAGGAGGAGAGCTGATGGGCTGGGGGTCACGAACTGCCCGCTGGGGGCCGTCACCCCGCTGTCACCCCGCTGTCACCCCGCTGTCACCCCGCTGTCACCCCGCTGTCAGTCACCTCAGCCGTGTGAGTCACCCCACTGTCACTTTACCCCGCTGTCAGCCGCCACCCCCCCCCCAACCCACTGCATCCCACGGGGGGGCAGTGAGGGGTACGTGGGGCCGCCCCCCCCCCCCCCTCCCCTTCACCCACTCAGGTTGTGGGGCTGCGCGGCCTTTGGGGCGTCGCGGATCCGCCCCCCCCAACCCCAATTCGCTCTGAAAACGCGACCGAACGGAACGGAACGAACCCGCAAACCCCGCATTTCCTACCCCACCGGGGTCCCCTATGGGGCAGCTCTGCCGTGCGGTGCCGCCCCCCCCCCCCCCCAAAAAGACCCCCACCGCTTTCAGCCCCGAACCCCCACCGGGACGCCGCCACCGCCGCCCCATTCCCGCACGGAGCCGCTCCGCAACGGCAGCGCGGGCGGACCCCCCCCCCCCCCCTCCCCTCCTTCCCCCCCCCGCCCCGCGTTACACAACCCGCTCCCACGTGCCCCCCCCGCCCCCCCCGCCCCACACATCGGGGCTCCTCGGGCACTTTCGGCACTTCTTTTTCTTTCTCCCCCCCCCACCCCCCCTTTCTTCCCTTCCTACCGAGCGCAGCCAGCGTGGCGCGCCGCTCTCCTCCTCCTCCCCATCTCTGCCCCATCCGCAGCCCCCCCTCCCCCCCCCAACCCCCCGCCCCACACGACGCCCCCCCCCCCCCCGCCCCGCATCCACCACGCGATGCTCCGTCCGAACAAAGGGGCCGCGCTCAGCCCCGCTCCGCCGCTCCGTTCCCCGAATCCCACCGCGTTTCGCCGCCCCGCATCCCGCGGGACCCCCCCGGCCCGGCCCGGACCCCCCCCCGTCCGCGGGGCCACGCGGGGACACGCGGGGCACGTCCCGCACGGCGGCAGCGCTCAGCCCGCCCACGGCCACGCGGGGACAGCGCCGGCGCCGCCGCTCTTTTTTCCGCCTTTTCCCTTTTTTTCTTCCATTTCTTCCTCTTTTCACTTCATTTTTTTTCGCCCTCCCCCCCATTTTTCCTTTCATTTTCTTTTTTTTCTTTTTTTTTTTCCATTTTCCCCCCTTTTTCCCCCATTTTCTCCTCTTTTCCACTTTTTTCTCCTTCCCTTTTTTCCTCCGTTCCTTTCCCCCTTTTCTTCCCCTCTCCCTTTCTTCTCCTTTTCCTTCCCCCCCCCCATTTTGTTTTCACTTTTTTCCTTTTCCCTTTTCCCCTTTCCTCTCTCCCCCTTTCCACTTTCCCCCTCCCCACGTTTCCATTTTCCCCCACTCCCCTCCTTTCTCTCCCCCTTCCTCCCTCTTTCCCCTCCCTTCCTTCCACTCTCCCACCCCTCCCCTCTTCCGACGCCCCCTCCCCTTTTCACCTCTCCATTTCTCCCGCACGTTCCCCACTTTCCCCCCAACTCCAACTCCCCGCGCCCCCCTCCCACCTTCTGCGCCTGGTCATGGTTGAGCTCCGTGAAGAAATAGGCGAGCAGATGGGACGCGATCATTGCTGCGGTGCGGTGCGGAGCGGTGCGGTGCGGAGCGGTGCGGTGCGGTGCGCCCGATCCCGCCCGTCGCGCTGAGCCTCATTGAGGAGTTCCCCGGCCCCCCCCCCGCCCCCCCTCCGCCCTCCGTGACGCCGCGCCGTCGCCGCTGCCCCATTGGCGGACCCGCGAGGGTGTGTGATCCCCACGGGGGGATGGAGCGCCGCGAGGGGGCGCCATAAGAGAGTGGGGGGGGGGGGGGGGGGGGGGGGGGGGGGGGTGGGAGAATATGGGATGGGGGGGGTGTGGAGGGGGGGGGTGTATGGGGTGGGAGTGGGGTTGGGGGCTGTGGGTTGGGTTGGGTGGGGTGGGGGGGTGTGTAGGGGGGGTATCTATGGGGTGGGGGTGTGTATGGGGTTGGGGGTGTGGGATGGGTGGGGTGGGGGTGTGTGTAGGGGGGGTATCTATGGGGTGGGGGTGTGTATGGGGTTGGGGGTGTGGGGTTGGGGGGTGTGGGATGGGTGGGGTTGGGGTGTGTGTAGGGGGGGTATCTATGGGGTGAGGGTGTGTGTGGGGTGGGGGGGTAGGGATGTTGGGGGGGGTGTGGGGTGGGGGGTGTGAGGGATGTGGGGTGGAGGGGCTGTGTGCATGGGATGGGGGGGTGTGTAGGGGGGCTGCGTATGGGGTGGGGGTGTGTGTAGGGGGGGGGGGTGTGTGGGGTGGGGGGGTAGGGATGTTGGGGGCGTGGGATGGGGGATGTGGGGGGTGGGGGGTGTGAGGGGTGGGGGGTGGAGGGGTGGGGGGTGGAGGGGGTGTGTGTATGGGGTGGGAGGGTGTGTAGGGGGTGTAGGTATGGGGTGGGGGTGTGGGGTTGGGGGTTGGGTGGGATGGGGGTGTATGTGGAGGGAGTGTGGGTAGGGGGGCTATCTATGGGGTGGGGGTGTGTATGGGGTGGGGGTGTGGGGTTGGGGGTGTGGGATGGGTGGGGTGGGGGTGTGTGTAGGGGGGCTATCTATGGGGTGGGGGTATGTTTGGGGTGGGGGGTGGAGGGGGTGTATGCATGGGATGGGGGGATGTGTAGGGGGGATGTGTATGGGATGGGGGTGTGGGTTGGGTTGGATGGGGTGGGGGTGTGTGTAGGGGGGCTATCTATGGGGTGGGGGTGTGTATGGGGTGGGGGTGTGGGGTTGGGGGCTGTGGGTGGGGTTGGGTGGGGTGGGGGTGTGTGTAGGGGGGGTATCTATGGGGTGGGGGTGTGTGCGGGGTGGGGGGTGGAAGGGATGTGTGCATGGGATGGGGGGGTGTAGAAAGGGGGGGTGTGTATGGGGTGGGGGGGTAGGGATGCTGGGGGGGTGTGGGATGGGGGATGTGTGGGGTGGGGGGTGTGAGGGGTGGGGGTGGAGAGGGTGTGTGTATGGGGTGGGAGGGTGTGTAGGGGGTGTAGGTATGGGGTGGGGGTGTGGGGTTGGGGGTTGGGTGGGATGGGGGTGTATGTGGAGGGAGTGTGGGTAGGGGGGCTATCTATGGGGTGGGGGCGTGTGTGGGGTGGGGGGGTAGGGATGTTGGGGGGGTGTGGGATGGGGGATGTGTGGGGTGGGGGGTGGAGGGGGTGTGTGCATGGGGTGGGGGGGTGTGTAGGTATGGGGTGGGGGTGTGGGGTTGGGGGTGTGGGTTGTGTGGGATGGGGGTGTGTGTGGGGTGGGGGGTGTGGGATGGATGGGGTGGGGGTGTGTGTGGGGTGGGGGGGTAGGGATGTTGGGGGGGTGTGGGATGGGGGATGTGTGGGGTGGGGGGTGTGAGGGATGGGGGGGTGGAGGGGGTGTGTGTATGGGGTGGGGGGGTGTGTAGGGAGGCTATCTATGGGGTGGGGGGGTGTGTGGGGTGGGGGGTATATGGGGTGGTAGTGTGCATAGGGGGGTGTGTATGGGGTGGGGGTTTGTGTAGGGGGGCTATCTGTGGGGTGGGGGAGGTGTGCGGTGGAGGGGTGGGGTGTGGGGGAGGGGGGTGAGGATGTGTGGGGTGGGGGGGTGAAGAGTGTAGGGCAGGGATGTGTGGGGTGGGGGTGTGTATGGGATAGGGGTGTGTGGGGTGGGGAGTGGAGGGGTATGTATGGGGTGGGGGTGTGGGGTGGGCATATATATGAGATGGGGGTGGGGAGTGGGGATGTGTGGGGTGAGGGCGTATATGGGGTGGGGGTGTGGGGTGGGTGGGTTCAGAGCGTGTGTGGGGTGGGTGTATGAGGAGGGGGGTGTTTGGGGTGGGGATGTGGGGTGGGGGTGTGTATGGGGTGTGGGGGGGTGTATCTGGGGCAAGGAGGGATATATGGGCTGGGGATGTATGGGGTGGGGGGGTCTATGGGGTGGGGGGGTCTATGGGGTGGGGGTGTATTGGGTGGGGGGTGGGAGCGTATGGGATAAAGGGGGTGTAGTGGAGGGTGCATATGGGGTAGGGATGTATGGGGTGGGTGTATGGGGGGGAGAGGATATACGGTGGAGGTGTATATGGAGTGGGTGTGCGTAAGGGGTGGGGGGTGTATTGGGGGGATGTATGGGGTGGGTGGGCATCCATATGGGGCGGGGGCTGTATATGGGGTGGGGTGGGGTGTTCATGGGACAGGGATGCGTCAGTGGGGTGAGCACAGATGGGGTGAGCACTTTGGGATGGGAGAAGATGTAACGGGGGGTGGGGGGGTGAGGATGTCTATGGGGGCGTGGGTAGGATGGGGGGGGGGGATGACGACACGTGTGCACACACAGCGCCCCACATCGCCCGCCCCACAGCCCCGTGTGCCGTCACATGGCCCGCAATGTGCCCCACTGCCGTGCGCAGCCATCCGTGTGCACCCGTCAGCCCGCATCACCCATCACCCCACGGCGCAGCTCGGAGCTGTGGGGCGCCCCAAATCCCCATCCCCTCCCCCCGACGCTGCCCCATAAGCAGCCCATAAGCCTGAGGCCGCAGTGGGATTTGGGGGGGTGGGGGTCTCTGCCCGCTGTGGGTCCGTTGGCTCATCCTTTGGGCTCTGTGCCTCGGGGTGACCGCCGCTTTTTGGGGTACGGATGCCGTGGGGTGTGTTGTATGGGATTGGGGGGGTGGGGGGGAGGGAAATGGGATTAAAGGGAAATGGGGGGAGTGGGAGGAGGGAGAAAGGGAGGAATAAAGAGGAGAAAAGGGGAGGGGAAATAAAGAGGGGAAATGGGAAATAAAGAGGGGAAATGGGAAATAAAGAGGGGAAATGGAGCGGAAATGGAGAGGAAGGACCAAACCCTCAGGAATGGCCCCATGTGCAGAACGGATTCCAACCCTCTGCCATCCCACAGTGTATCCCTATGGGTCTGAGGGTCCCTATGGGTCTGAGGGTCCCTATGGCTCTGGGGGTTCCTATGGGTCTGAGGGTCCCTATGGGTCTGAGGGTCCCTATGGCTCTGGGGGTCCCTATGGCTCTGGGGGTTCCTATGGGTCTGAGGGTCCCTATGGGTCTGAGGGTCCCTATGGGCCTGGGGGTCCCTATGGGTCTGGGGGTCCCTATGGCTCTGGGGGTTCCTATGGCTCTGGGGGTCCCTATGGCTCTGGGGGTTCCTATGGCTCTGGGGGTCCCTATGGCTCTGGGGGTCCCTACGGGTCTGAGGGTCCCTATGGCTCTGGGGGTCCCTATGGCTCTGGGGGTTCCTATGGGTCTGAGGGTCCCTATGGGTCTGAGGGTCCCTATGGGTCTGGGGGTCCCTATGGCTCTGGGGGTTCCTATGGCTCTGGGGGTCCCTATGGGTCTGAGGGTCCCTATGGCTCTGGGGGTCCCTATGGCTCTGGGGGTTCCTATGGGTCTGAGGGTCCCTATGGGTCTGAGGGTCCCTATGGGCCTGGGGGTCCCTATGGCTCTGGGGGTTCCTATGGCTCTGGGGGTCCCTATGGCTCTGGGGGTCCCTATGGCTCTGGGGGTTCCTACGGGTCCGGGAGACCCCTTATGGATTTTGGGGTGCCTTAAAGGATTTGGGGATCTCTTATGGCTCTGGATACGCCCTATGGGTCTGGAGGTCCTTCATGGATCTGGGTTTCTATTATGGATTAGGGGTGTCCCTATGGATCTGGGGATCCCTTATGGACCTGGGGGGTCTGCATGGATTTGGGGGTCCCTATGGCTCTGGGGATCCCTTATGGCTCTGCACATACCCTCTGGATTTGGGGGTCCCGATGGATTTGGGGAGTCCCTTATGGCTCTGGGGGTCCCTATGGCTCTGGGGCTGCCCTACAGATTTGGGGGATCCCTATAGATCTGGGGGATCCCTATAGATATTGGGAGTCCCTTGTGGCTCTGGGGCTGCCCTACAGATTTGGGGGATCCCTATAGATTTGGAGGGTCCCTATATGGCTCTGTGGATGCCTATGAATCAGCGGGGTCCCTATAGGTTTTGGGGGTCTCTATGGCTCTGGAGATGCCCTACAGGTTTGGGGGATCCCTATAGATTTGGGGAGTCCCTTATGGCTCTGGGGCTGCCCTACAGATTTGGGGGATCCCTATAGATTTGGGGGATCCCTATAGATATGGGGAGTCCCTTATGGCTCTGGGGCTGCCCTACAGATTTGGGGGATCCCTATAGATTTGGGGAGTCCCTTATGGCTCTGGGGCTGCCCTACAGATTTGGGGGATCCCTATAGATTTGGAGGGTCCCTATATGGCTCTGTGGATGCCTATGAATCAGCGGGGTCCCTATAGATTTGGGGGGTCTCTATGGCTCTGGAGATGCCCCACAGGTTTGGGGGATCCCTATAGATTTGGGGAGTCCCTTATGGCTCTGGGGCTGCCCTACAGATTTGGGGGATCCCTATAGATCTGGGGAGTCCCTTATGGCTCTGGGGCTGCCCTACAGATTTGGGGGATCCCTATAGATATGGGGAGTCCCTTACAGCTCTGGGGCTGCCCTACAGATTTGGGAGATCCCTATAGATTTGGGGGATCCCTATAGATATGGGGAGTCCCTTGTGGCTCTGGGGCTGCCCTACAGATTTGGGGGATCCCTATAGATATGGGGAGTCCCTTGTGGCTCTGGGGCTGCCCTACAGATTTGGGGGATCCCTATAGATTTGGAGGGTCCCTATATGGCTCTGTGGATGCCTATGAATCAGCGGGGTCCCTATAGGTTTTGGGGGTCTCTATGGCTCTGGAGATGCCCCACAGGTTTGGGGGATCCCTATAGATATGGGGAGTCCCTTATGGCTCTGGGGCTGCCCTACAGATCTGGGGGATCCCTATAGATTTGGGGAGTCCCTTATGGCTCTGGGGCTGCCCTACAGATTTGGGGGATCCCTATAGATTTGGGGGATCCCTATATGGCTCTGTGGATGCCTATGAATCAGCGGGGTCCCTATAGGTTTTGGCGATCTCCAAATGATGGGAAATGCTGCTTCCTTCCCAGAAAGCCCCAAATCCCCGAGCAGCTCCTCCTCCTTCCGCCAATTATTTGGGGTTATCAATTTGTTGCACGGTGTCCGGAATCCCCATCCCCCACCGCTTCCGTTGGGAGGGGGCTGACCCCCTCACGCTGACCCCAAAGCACAGACGTCCCTACACATGTGGGGCACGGCCCCTTACCTGCACACTGCCCGTCCCACTCGCCGCCCATTCGGCTGTCGTTGTCTCCATCCCGGTGCTCATCGCCCCCATCTGGGTGGTCATCGTCCCCATCTCAGTGCCCGTTGTCCCCATTCCAGTCCTGGTGGTCTCAGTCCCACTGTTGGTGCTCATCGCCCCCATCTGGGTGGTCATCGCCCCCATCTCAGTGCTCATCATCTCACTCTCAGTGTCCATTGTCCCCATTCCAGTCCCGGTGGTCGCTGTCCCCATCCGGGTGCTCATCGCCCCCATCTGGGTGGTCGTTGTTCCAATCTGGGTGGTCATCGCCCCCATCTGGGTGGTCATCATCCCAATCTTGGTGGTCGTCGTCCCCATCTCAGTGCTCATTGACTCCAACGTGGTGGCCTCCATCCCAACCCCAGTGGTCGTTGGCTCCATCTCAGTGCCCATCATCCCGGCCTCGGTGCTCATCGCCCCCATCTGGGTGATCATCGTCCCCATCTGGGTGGTCATTGTCCCCATCTCAGTGCTCATCGTCCCCATCTCAGTGCTCATCGTCTCTCTCTCAGTGCCCGTTGTCCCCATTCCAGTCCAGGTGGTCGCTGTCCCCATCTCATTGCTCATTGACTCCAACTTGGTGGCCATCATCCCAACCCCAGTGGTCATCGTCCCCATATCAGTGCTCATCGTCTCACTCTCAGTGCCCGTTGTCCCCATTCCAGTCCCGGTGGTCGCTGTCCCCATCTGGGTGCTCATCATCCCAATCTTGGTGGTCATTGACTTCATTTGGGTGCTCATTGACTCCAACGTGGTGGCCTCCATCCCAACTCCAGTGGTCATCGGCTCCATCTCAGTGCCCATCATCCCGGCCTCGGTGCTCATCGCCCCCATCTGGGTGGTCGTCGTCCCCATCTGGGTGGTCATCGTCCCCATCTCAGTGCCCGTTGTCCCCATTGCAGTCCCGGTGGTCGCTGTCCCCATCTGGGTGCTCAACATCCCCATCTCAGTGCTCATTGACTCCAACGTGGTGGCCTCCATCTCAACCCCAGTGGTCATCGTCCCCATCTCAGTGCTCATCACCCCCATCTCAGTGCTCATCATCCCAATCTTGGTGGTCATCGTCCCCATCTCAGTGCTCATTGACCCCAACGTGGTGGCCTCCATCCCAACCCCAGTGGTCATCGGCTCCATCTCAGTGCCCATCATCCCGGCCTCGGTGCTCATCATCCCCATCTGGGTGGTCGTCATCCCCATCTGGGTGGTCACTGTCCCCATCTCAGTGCTCATCGCCCCCATCTCAGTGCTCATCACCCCCATCTGGGTGGTCATTGACTCCATTTCAGTGCCCATCATCCCAGCCCTGGTGCTCATCACCCCCATCTGGGTGCTCATCATCCCAACCCCAGTGCTCATCGTCCCCATCTCAGTGCTCATCGCCCCCATCTCAGTGCCTGTTGTCCCCATTCCAGTCCCGGTGGTCTCAGTCCCGCTGTTGGTGCTCATCGCCCCCACCTCAGTGCTCCCCACCCCCATCATCTCAGCGCTCACCGCCCCCATCTCAGCGCTCACCGCCCCCATCTCAGCGCTCACCGCCCCCATCTCCGCGCTCACCGCCCCCATCCCGGCGGCGCTTTTTGGCCCTTTTGCTGCGCTCCTGCGGGCTTTATGGCAGCCGACGGGCGGCCATTGGCTGCGCACGGCGGGGATAAGACGGGATTTTGCGGGGCTCGGCTGTAATCCCCCGAGCCGTGGGACGGGGCTGCGAAGCGGCGCGGATCCCCGCGCTCCGCGTGGGTCGGACTCCCCGCCGGGGGTCCCGCGGGGCAGCGCTGCCGTCACAGCTCCGTGGGTCTCCGTGGGTCGCCGTGCGCCGCCCCGCCGCGCAGCGCCGACATCGCCCCGCGAGGCGGACGGTTCGGTGACGAATCCGATGCCCGTCTCCTTTCCTTTTCCCTTTGGACGCTGAGATGTTACCTGCCCCGGGGGGGTGGGGGGGTTGGGGGGCACGCGGCCGCCTCCCCCACCCCCCCCATCCCTACGTGACCGCAGCCACGCGCGGCTCCGGAAGAGGAGCTGTGAGCAAAGAGGTTTATTGAGGACGGCTCCTTAATTCCATCAGACGGGATTAACGAGGCGGGAGGGCAGCGCCGGAAAGGATCGCTTCCCCACCGTAACCCCGCGCGGATTCCCAGCCCGGCCGCGCAGAGTTAAGCGCGGAGGGTTCGGCTCTCAGGCGCGGAGCTTCAGCCCTGCGCTCAGTCCGGGGTCCGCTCCGAGCGCGGCGCCTTCCCTCGGCCGGGTGCGGAGATGGACCCATCTGAGCCCATCCCCTCCCCATTCCCATCCATCCCCATCGCTGTCCGCATCCCCTCTCTGTTCCTGCCCTCCTTCCCATCTCCGTCCCCATCCCTGCCCTCATTCCCATCCCATCTCCATCTTCACCCCACCCTCATTCCCATCCCATCTCCATCTTCACCCCATCCCCACCCTCATTTCCATCCTATCCCATTTCCATCTTCACCCCATCCCCATCCCTGTCCTCATTCCCATCCCATCTCCATCTTCACCCCATCCCCACCCTCATTCCCATCCTGCCCCATCTCCCTCTTCACCCCATCCCCATCCCATCTCCATCTTCACCCCATCCCCACCCTCATTTCCATCCTATCCCATCTCCATCTTCACCCCATCCCCATTCCCATCCTATCCCATCTCCATCTTTATCCCATTCCCATCCCATCTCCATCTTCACCCCATCCCCATTCCCATCCTATCCCATCTCCATCTTTATCCCATTCCCATCCCATCTCCATCTTCACCCCATCCCCATTCCCATCCTATCCCATCTCCATCTTTATCCCATTCCCATCCCATCTCCATCTTCACCCCATCCCCGTCCCTGCCCTCATTTCCATCCTATCCCATCCTATCCCATCTCCATCCCCATCCCTGCCCTCATTCCCATCCCATCTCCATCTTCACCCCATCCCTGTCTTCATTCCCATCCTGCCTCATCTCCATCTTCACCCTATTCCCATCCTATCCCATCTCCATCTTCACCCCACCCTCATTTCCATCCTGTCCCATCTCCATCTTAACCCCATCCCCACCCTCATTCCCATCCTATCTCATCTCCATCCCCATCCCTGTCCTCATTCCCATCCCGTCCCATCTCCATCTTCACCCCATCCCCATCCCATCCTATCTCATCTCCATCCCCATCCCCACCCTCATCCCATCCTAGCCCATCTTCATCTTCACCCCATCTCCATCCTCATTCCCATCCTATCCCATCTCCATCCCCATTCCTGTCCCCATCCTCATCTCTATCCTCACCCATCCCCATCCCTATCCCACTTCCATCCCATCCCCATTCCTGCCCCCATACCATCCCATACTCATTCCCCTCCCCGCCCTAATCCTCATCCCCATCCATCTTCATCCCTGTCTCTGTCCCTATCCCTGTTGCTATCCTCATCCCCATCCCATCCCCCTCTCATCCTCATTGCATGCCCATTCCATCCTATCCTCATCCCAAATCGCATCCCCATCCCATTCCATCCCATTCCTATCCCATTCCCATCCCGGTCGCTATCCTCATCCTATGCCATCCCCATCCCACTCTCACTGCATGCCCACTCCATCCCATCCCAACCCAAATCTCATTCCCATCCCATTCTCACCCCATACCCATTCCTGTCCCCATCCTATCCCATCCCCATTCTCATTCCCACCCCACCCATTCCCAAATCTCTGTCCCTCCCATCCCACCTCGTCCCCATCCCTGTCCTCATCCCCATCCCATACATCCAATGCACGCAGCCCACCGCCGCCGTCAGCCCAATGGCAGCATGGCTTGTTGCCCTACAGAAATCCCCTATAATACCCCCCAGACCCGGAGCAGAGCCCTTATCCCACTAACTCCAAACGACCCTACTGCTCCTGTAGGGGAAACGCACCCCGCTGCCCGGCCACACCACTCCCCAATGTGGAAGACATTGGGGGAAGACATCAGTGTGGGGTTTGGGGTGTGAATGTCCTTTGGGTTTCCGGAACTATCCGTCCCCCTCCACCAAGATAAGGATTTATGGCACCGGAGAGAGCTTTATGACCCTAATAGCAGAATGAGGGCTTTCAAGCTCCACCTGCACAGCGGGCAAAGTTCTCGTTTCTGCCCTATTACACACATAATTGCCCCCCATCCCAAAGCCGGGATGGGAGCATCCCCATTAGGTCACATCCCGATGGGGAACGAGGGATGAATCCGCCCCATAGATGTGGGGGGCTCCTGCTGGGCCAGCGTGCCAAACCCACACATATCTATCTATTTAGGATCTATATGGCCGGTCCCCAAAGTGGGGCATCTCTGGGGGCGATTCCTATGGGGTCGGCACCACCAGCAGAAGGTGAAGGAGGGAACCGCAGCACGGGGAGGGTCTCACGGAAGGCTTTGGGGTTCGCTAATGGGATTTCGTTTGACACACAGCTCACAATTCCCCCCCGCAATGCTTTATAGGGTCTGCCCCCACCCCAAAGCAGAGGACCGTACGGGGATGCCACTCAATGGGGTGGGTGCCAGGTCAGGGAAAAAGGGAGCCGGGTCCTTCGGATCGACGCCTGTAGGATCACTCAGGATCCACCCGGCCCCATTGGGATGGAGCTCCTCCAACGGCCCCATGTGACACTTGGGGCCGCGCCAGGAGATTGCGCTCATCGGAATAGGGCCGCCCCACAGCCCCGGCGCTGCCCTTCCCCCCGACCTTCCCGGAGAGGGAAATCGGAGACAGCGGGTGATTTTCCAGTCCCGTGATTAATGGGATACGTCAGAGCCCGGCGGGGCGGGGTGGGGATGCACGTGTCCCCAAAAGCCAATTCCCCATAACCATGACCCCCCCAAACCAACCACCGCAACCTACCATCTCTTTGAACCCCCAAACCAACACCTCCAACAACCGTGACCCCGTTAACCGTCATCCCAAAACCACCATCGCCCCAAAACCGTACCATCGATAACTACGACCCCAGTAACCCGTAGCCTCAATACCTGTGACTCCAACAACCCCCCCAAAAACAGTACGCCCCGTCACCCCGATAACCGATACCCCAATCACTATGACCCCCCAAACCATGCCTCCGATGACTGTGACCCCAGTAACCTGTACCCCAACAACCTACACCCCCAAATATCTGTGACTCCATTAACGGATACCCCCCAAACCATGACCTCAATAACCCCCCCCCAATAACCCAATCACCACGACCCCAAAAATGGATACCCCAAATCGCTATGACTCCCCAAAACCAAGCCTCCGCTGCGACCCCAATAACCAATGCCCCCAAAATCTGTGACTCTGATAACTGATATCCCCGGTAACCGTGACCCCAATAACCAATAGCCCCAATGACCACAACCCCAATAACAAAACCCTCAATAACCATGACCCCAATCACCGATACCCCCCAAAACCATCACTCCAATAACTGTGACCCCAATAACCTATGCCCCCCAGTATCTGTCACTCTGATACCCCCAATAACCGTGACCCCAATAACTGACAACCCCCCAAAACAATACCCTCAATAGCTATGATCCCAATAACAAAACCCCAATAACAAAACCCCCAATAACCAATAACCCCCCCAAAACCATCTCTCCAACAACTGTGACCCCAATAACCTATGCCCCCCAATATCTGTGACTCCAATAACCAATACCCCCAATAACCATGACCCCAATCACCATGACCCCAATAACCACTAAATACCCCTAATCACCATGACCCACCCCAAGCCATGACCCCAATAACCAATCCCCCAATATCTGTGACTCCAATAACTGATACCCCCACCAATACCCCAATAACCCCCCAAAAATAATACCCCCAACAACCATGACCCCAATAACTGATAACACCCCAATAATCATGATAATACCCTCAATAATCACGACCCCAATCACTGGAACCCCAAAACCCACGACCCCAATAACCAATGCTCCCAATAACCGATACTCCCAATGACCGTGACCCCAAAAAAAGCAATACCCCCAATAACTGATACCCTCAATCACTACGACCCCAATAGAGCTCGGCGCCCCCCAAGTGATCAACACGGAGCAACGGGATGCTCAGCAGCCCCATAATTTACGGGAATTCCCCCCATTTCCGGGCAGTTGTGGGGTTCAGCAGCGGCTGTGGGGTCACACTGCCACCTACCGAAACCTCCCGCCCTATTAATGCACACACTCGGACTTTTCGGCATCCCATATTAGTAGGGACGCGGGGCCTCCAACCCCACTCCTCCCTTCCGGGCCGTCCGTCCCTGTGGGGCCGATTGACCACGAGGTCCCTTTTTGGGGGGACGCTTTGGGGTCGCTCTGCGGCCGCACATCTTAGGGCTGTTTTGGGGGGACAGCACCACGTTTTGGCTGCTTTCTTCGAGGGCCACACACCCCTTCTTTAGAGAGAACCCCAACAATTGGTAACCTCAACGACTGCGATGCCGCCCCCAAAAACGAATCAATAAACCCCATAACCACAACCCCAATAACTGATAACTCCAAGAACTGTGACCTCCGATAACTGATAACCCCAATAACTGATAACCCCAACAACGACGACACCAATAACTGATAATCCCAAGAACTGTGACCTCCGATAACTGATAACCCCAAAAACCCCGACAACCGTGGCCCCAAAAATCAATAAACCCACTAAGTGAGAACTCCAACCACGATGATCCCAATAACCACGACTGCAGTAACTGATAACCCCACCAACTGATACCCCAATACCCAATAACCCCAATAATCACAACCCCAATAACTGATACCCCAACACCTGATAACCCCAATAATCACTACCCCAATAATCACAACTCCAATAACTGATACCCCAATACCTGATAACCCTAATAATCACAACCCCAATACCTGATCACCCCAATAATCACAACCCCAATACCGATAACCCCAATACCTGATCACCCCAATACCTGATAACCCCAATAATCACAACCCCAATACCTGATCACCCCAATACCCGATAACCCCAATAATCACAACCCCAATAACTGATACCCCAATACCCGATAACCCCAATAATCACAACCCCAATACCTGATAACCCCAATAATCACAACCCCAATATCTGATACCCCAATACCCGATAACCCCAATAATCACAACCCCAATACCTGATCACCCCAATACCTGATCACCCCAATAATCACAACCCCAATACCCGATAACCCCAATAATCACAACCCCAATACCTGATAACCCCAATACCCGATAACCCCAATAATCACAACCCCAATACCTGATAACCCCAATACCCGATAACCCCAATAATCACAACCCCAGTACCTGATAACCCCAATACCCGATAACCCCAATAATCACAACCCCAATACCTGATCACCCCAATAATCACAACCCCAACACCCGATAACCTCAATACCTGATCACCCCAATAATCACAACCCCAATACAACCCCAATACCTGATAACCCCAATAATCACAACCCCAATAACTGATACCCCAATACCCAATAACCCCAATAATCACAACCCCAATAACTGATACCCCAATACCTGATCACCCCAATAATCACAACCCCAATACCTGATAACCCCAATACCTGATCACCCCAACAACCAATATCCTCAATACCCAATAGCCCCCACTGTCATGACCCCAAAAACAGATAACCCCAATGACCATGACCCCAATAACCAGTAACCCTAATAACTGATCACCCCGATAATGCCAACAGCTGCTATTCCCAATACCCGATAACCCCAATAACAATGATCCCAATAACCAGTAACCCCAATACCCGATCACCCCAATACCTGTGACCTCCAATAACTGATCACCCCGATAACCGATAGCCCCAAAACATATTGATACCCCCAATAACCATGACCCCAATAACCCTACCAACTGATCATCCCAGTAACTATGACCTCCAATCACTGATCACCCCAATAACCATAACCCCAAAGATGGATACCTCCAATAACTAATACCCCAAATAACGGAGACCCCAAATAGCCCCAATAATATGACCCCCAGTAACTGATACCCCCAATATAGATACCCCAAATAACCGTGACCCCAATAACCCTAATAACCCCAAAGACCATGGCCTCCAGCAACTGATAACCCCAACAACCATAACCCCCCAAACCACAACTGCAAGAACAGATAACCCCAATAACCAGCACCCCAATACCTAACAGCCCCGATAACCGCGACCCCCCAACAGATAACCCCAATAGCTGATACTCCCAATGCTCATAACCCCAATAACCCGTGACCCTAATAACTGATCACCCCAATAACCATGACCCCCCAATAGATAACCCCAATAGCTGATACTCCCAATGCTCATAACCCCAATAACCAGTGACCCTAATAACTGATCACCCAATAACCATGACCCACAAATAGATAACCCCAATTATCATGATCTTTAATGACGGATAATCCCGAAACCCAATAACCGGGACCCCAAAAACAGATACCCCCAATAACCATGACCTCCAGTAACAGATACTCCCCATAACCACTACCCCAATAACGAGATACCACCAATAACCATGACCCCCCAATACCCACGACCCCAAAACCAGATACCCCAATAACTGATACCCCCAATACCCACGACCCCAAAACCAGATACCCCAATAACTGATACCCCCAATACACACAACCCCAAAACCAGATACCCCTAAAAAACAGATACCCCCAATATCCATGACCCCAAAACCAGATCCCCCCTTTAACTGATACCCCCAATACCCACGATCCCAAAACCAGATACCCCAATAACTGATACTCCCAATACCCACGACCCCAAAACCAGATACCCCAATAACTGATACCCCCAATACCCACGACCCCAAAAGCAGATACCCCCAGTAACTGAAACCCCCAATATCCATGACCCCAAAACCAGATCCCCCCTTTAACTGATACCCCCAATACCCACGACCCCAAAACCAGATAACCCCAATAACTGAGACCCCCAATATCCATGACCCCAAAACCAGATACCCCAATAACTGAAACCTCCAATACCCACAACCCCAAAACCAGATACCCCCAATACCCACGACCCCAAAACCAGATACCCCCAATAACTGATACTCCCAATACCCACAACCCCAAAACCAGATACCCTCAATACCCACGATCCCAAAACCAGATACCCCCAATAACTGAACCCCCCAATACCCATGACCCCAAAACCAGATACCCCCAGTAACTGATAACCCCAATACCTACAACCCCAAAACCAGATACCCCCAATAACTGAAACCCCCAATACCCATGACCCCCAAACCAGATACCCCCAATAACTGATGCTCCCAATACCCATAACCCCAAAACCAGATACCCCCAATAACTGAAACCCCAAAACCAGATACCCCCAATAACTGATGCCCCCAATACCCACAACCCCAAAACCAGTTACCCCCAGTACCCACGACCCCAAAGCCAGATACCCCCAAAACCCACAATCCCCAAATCAGATACCCCCAGTAACTGATAACCCCAATACCCACGACCCCAAAGCCAGATACCCCCAATAACTGATGCCCCCAATACCCATGACCCCAGAACCAGATACCCCCAATACCCACAATCCCAAAACCAGATACCCCCAATAACTGAAACCCCCAATACCCACAACCCAAAACCAGATACCCCCAGTACCCACGACCCCAAAGCCAGATACCCCCAATAACTGAAACCCCAAAACCAGATACCCCCAATAACTGAAACCCCAAAACCAGATACCCCCAATAACTGATACCCCCAATACCCACGACCCCAAAACCAGATACCCCCAATAACTGATACCCCCAATACCCACAACCCCAAAACCAGATCCCCCCTTTAACTGATACCCCCAACACCCACAATCCCAAAACCAGATACCCCCACTTTCCTATTCAGGGCTTTCCTTATTCAGGACTTTAAGCTTTGGGGTCACTCTGCCTCATGAGCTCATCTTAGGGCCGATAGGGATGGAGCGCAGCGGTGCAGCCCCCAAACGAGCACTAATTAGGGGAAATTAGGGGAAAGGGCGCTGCTCGTTACCCCCAGCTGCGCGCCAGGTGCAGCCCCCGTTAGGCCCGGGTATTTAAGAGGCACTTCGAGGCCTTTTATAGGGTTTTTTTAGACGAGCTGCTTTCCCTGCTGGTTCTGACCCTACAGCTCGGTTATGGGGGATCAGCGGGGCGTGCCGGGGGTGCTGCTGCCCACTCCCCCCCCCGAGGTGCTGGCTGTGCTGCTCAGCCATCAGCACGGCCCCCCGCCCCACGCCGCCCCCATCACCCGCCTGCGCCGCGGCCCCAATGGGGCCTATAAGGCCTTGGGGGACCCCGAGGGGGTCCTGGAGAGGCGGCGTGCGGCCAATGCCAAAGAAAGGGAGAGGGTGAGGGGTCCCCCGGGAACCCCAAAGGGTTTGGGGGTGTTGGGGGGTCTTGGTGGTGCATGGGGGATGCGTTGTGGGGTTTGGCTTTTCCATCCCATTTGGGGTGAGTGTGGGGTCAGGGTTATGGAGGCTCACAGTTATTGGGGTTGGTGGGGGTTTGTGGGTCTGGGGTCTGCTGTTGGTGGGGGGATCGTGGTTATGGGGGGCTGCAGTTAATGGGGCGCACAGGTCTTAGGGCCTATGGTTTTTAGGGGGTTGGGGTTACTGGGGGTTATGGTTTTGGGGGCTCCCAGCCATTTAGGGTTGGGGTTTTTTGGGGGTCTGTGGTTATTGGGAGTTGTGGTTTGTAGAGCTTATTTAGGGGACAGGGATCCCGGGGTCTGCGTTTACTGCGCCCGTGGATGTTTGGGGTCAGGGTTTTTGGGGTTGAGGTTCTTGGAGTCTACAGTTATTTGGGGTTGGGGTCACTGCGAGTTATGGGTTTGAGGACTCGCAGTTATCAGGGCTTCGGGGTTCCTGGGGGTTTGGGGTCGGGGTTTTGGGGTCGATGCTGACGGGAGGTTGAGGTTCACCCTGGGGTTTGGGGTTCATTTGGGGTTGGGGTTTGCCCTGCAGTTTGGGGTGAGGATTCTGGGATTTGGGGCCAGGGCTGATTTAGGGACAGGGTTCGCCCTGGGGTTTGGGGTGAGAGTTTGCTCTTGGCCTTTGGGGTCAACATGGATTTTGGAGTCAGGGTTCACCCTGGAGTTTGGGACTGGGGGCTTGGGGTCAGGGTTGTGGGGTTTGGGATCAGGGTTCTTGGGTTCTGGGGTGTGGGTTCTGGGCTTGCCCTTGGGCTTTGGGGTCAGTGTTGATTTGGGATTGAGGATCACCCTGTGCTTTGGGGTCAGAGCTGATGTTGGGGTTCTGGGGTTTGGGGTCAATATTGATTTGGGGTTAGAATTTGCCCTGGGGTTTGGGGTCAGGGCTGGTTTGGGGTCAGGGTGTGCAGTGGGGTTTGGGGTGTGGGTTCTGGGCTTGCTCTTTGGGCTTTGGGGTCAGTGTTGGTTTGGGATAGGGGTTCACCCTGGTGTTTTGGGGGTGGGGTTCTGGGGTTTGGGGTCAATATTGATTTGGGGTCAGAGTGTGCAGTAGGGTTTGGGGTGTGGGTTCTGGTTTGCTCTTGGGCTTTGGGGTCAGTGTTGATTTGGGATGGGGCATCACCGTGTGCTTTGGGGTTTAGAGCTGATGTTGGGGTTCTGGGGTTTGGGGTCAATATTGATTTGGGGTTACAGTTTGCCCAGGGGTTTAGGGTCGTGGCGGCTTTGGGGTCGGGGTTCTAGGCTTGCTCTTTGGGCTTTGGGGTCAGTGTTGATTTGGGATTGAGGATCACCGTGTGCTTTGGGGTCAGAGCTGATGTTGGGGTTCTGGGGTTTGGGGTCAATATTGATTTGGGGGGTTTGATTCTGGGGTTTGGGGTCGTGGCGGCTTTGGGGTCGGGGCTCTGGGCTTGCTCTTTGGGGTCAGTGTTGATTTGGGATTGAGGATCACCGTGTGCTTTGGGTCAGAACTGATGTTGGGGTTCTGGGCTTTGGGGTCCAATATTGGTTTGGGGTCAGGATGCACCATGGGCTTTGGGGTCGGGGTTGATTTGGGGTTAGAGTTTGCCCTGGCGTTTGGGTCAGGGCTGGTTTGGGTCAGTAGGGTTTGGGGGTCTGGGTTCTGGGCTTGCCTTGGGCTTCGGGGTCAGTTGTTGATTTGGGATTGAGGATCACCCTGTGCTTTGGGGTCAGAGCTGATGTTAGGGTTCTGGGGTTTGGGGTCAAGGTTGATTGGGGTTAGAGTTTGCCCTGGGCTTTGGGGTGGGGGCTGCTTTGGGGTGGGGGCTGCTTTGGGGTGGGGGCTGCTTTGGGGTGGGGGCTGCTTTGGGGTGGGGGCTGCTTTGGGGTGGGGGCTGCTTTGGGGGTGGGGCTGCTTTGGGGTGGGGGCTGCTTTGGGGTGGGGGCTGCGGGCTTGCTCTTTGGGCTTTGGGGTGGGGGCTGCTTTGGGGTCGGGGCTCTGGGCTTGCCCTTGGGCTTTGGGGTCAGTGTTGATTTGGGATGGGGCATCACACGTGTGCTTTGGGGTGGGGGCTGCTTTGGGGTGGGGGCTGCTTTGGGGTGGGGGCTGCTTTGGGGTGGGGGCTGCTTTGGGGTGGGGGCTGCTTTGGGGTGGGGGCTGCTTTGGGGTGGGGGCTGCTTTGGGGTGGGGGCTGCTTTGGGGTGGGGGCTGCTTTGGGGTGGGGGCTGCTTTGGGGTGGGGGCTGCTTTGGGGTGGGGGGCTCTGGCTTGCTCTTTGGGCTTTGGGGTCGGGGCTCTGGGCTTGCCCTTGGGCTTTGGGGTCAGTGTTTGATTTGGGATGGGGCATCACCGTGTGCTTTGGGGTGGGGG
>NC_052554.1:0-79028 GCF_016699485.2 Gallus gallus
GGGAAGGGGAATGCAGGGGAGAATTCCGACATCAGTTCTTAACAGTAGAACATTTGCTCTTTCGACTGCCACCTTGATGGATGGTATAAGGTACATTAATCCCATTGAATTCCTTCTTATTTTGCTCATTTTTGCATTTATCATGTGAGGATGTGAGCCATTATCACTGTAGATACATCAGCAGGAGTTAGAACCACAATGAGCTCTCCCTTCACCTCACATGGAGTGGTGCTTTAGCAGGATTGTCTGTTGCAGTTTCAGTCTGTGCTGGGGCCGTTAGTGCATCCTCAGTGCTGGGGGCTGATTCTCAAATGGATTGCAGCAAGGGAGCTGCTCTTCTGTGTACAAGCCCTGACTCTGATCAAGATCATCTACACATCATTTAGCACTGGGCTCCCTAAGAACATGAATTACGCAGAATGCAGTGCTATTCAGTTAAACTAGGCTGTTTCATGATCATATAGCCAAGACAGCCACCTGTTTCATTTCCCTGCTAGACCCCTTCAGATTACAAGCAACAAATTTAGGCGGCACCTTTCCAGTTGGCACTCACTGCATGTGCCAAGAAGTTATCATCAACATGCTTAGGGATTTCCTGGGCCTGCTCTTTTGACAGTGTGAAGGGGGCTATGTAGAACTTGCTGGAGGTCCATCCCATGGGGGTCTACAGTTAGCCTGACTCCCATGAGGCCATGGGCATCTCAGGCCTGAACGGCAAGAGAGAGACTAGCTTAGTTACTATGTTTGTTGCTTCTGCTTTGCTAAGGTGACGGTCACGGGGAGTGATCTTTCACAATAGGGAACTGTATCGTATATATGTGTGTAGTAGTGTGATCAATAAAACAGACTCCTTGAAGCACAACAGACGACTCAGTGTGTTGGATTGTGACAACGGTGTGGTACCCTTCCTTCACATCTGGGAGCTGGTCACCCATCAGGGCAAGTGAGGCTGTTCCAGAAATATCCCTTAATTCCTTGAAGATAGATTAATAGGTATAGTTGGCCGGATAGCTTATACTAGACTCCCACACTGACATCCACTTCATTTCCTTGTCCCTTAATCCATACCCAGAGACTGCCAGTTTGTCATTGCCATCTACAAGCTCCATCCAGCCCAGCCCACCACTACATATAGCAATACCATCCCATCTCACCTGTCCTGCTCACCTGTCCTGGAGGGCCCAGAGCCATCCATCACACACAACACACCAGTCACAGGACCCTTCCCACCATGCCTCATTTGTGCTGCTGCTGCTGTAGCTCTGGAGCCAAGCTAAACCTTCTAGCTCCTCTGCTTATACCTCATGCTGTGTGTATTTCTATAGAAACACTGGAAAAGTGCTCTGGTGTACACAGCTCCAAGTGGAGCAGCCAAGTATCTTGGCAACACACAGTGCCTCAAACTTTGGATGCCAATGTGAAAAACCAATTATGCATAACAACCCTGCACATGGAGATCTGCAGGGCTGCTTGTTACCCTGGGAGTTCTGTCTGCATGGCTGAGTTGGCTCCAGTTTGTGCAGAGGTGACATGGGACAGAAGGCATTACTTTCTGCCATCTGGATACAGCTGCTGGCTGAACTGCCACAGCCCACCCTGCACGCGCACTCCCATGTCCTGAGACAATGAGAATGGAGTCCTCCTTCTCTGTGTACCCCATTCCACCACAACAAGGAAGAAAACCATTTTGGCACCTGAAATGCTTCTGCTCCTGCAGCCTGAGCACTGCACTCACAGCTCTGCAAGGGGTCACGTCTGCAACAGAAGGACTTTCCCCAAAGCAGAGGGAAAACAGGGAAATTCAGGAAGAGAGGAAAAAAGAAGTAGTTTCTAACTCTTGATGCAACTAAACATGGAGTGTGCCAAAACATGAGGGGGCACTCAGCAATTAAAATGATTTTGCAGAGGGAAAGGAGAGAGGGAAAACCTTCCTTTCAGTGCTGCAAGGCCCTGAGGATATGAGAAAACCAGACAAACTGCAAAATGGAGAACACCTTTTCAGGGGCACCCTAAAGGGAATGGGAAGACATATGACAGGTGCAATGGGACAGGACTTAGCTGGATGTATTTAAAAACAATCACCCCAGCATTTGGTTGGGATGTTGCCCTTTGTTGCTGGGGATCCCTAACCCCCAGCTGCTGGTTTTCCACCCATGCATTCTCCCTCGGAGCCAAGCACACCTTTCCCAGCAGCAAGCAGTGGGCTGGAGTCAGTACTAAAACCAAACCTCCTTGCACCTTTCCCTGTCCTTCTTCCACACACAGTCTTTCAGTTTCAGAAAAAGGACCAGACTCCAGTGAAACAAAGCTCTGGGACAAAACAGCTGCTTTATTCCCTCCTCCCCTTTCCTCGTCTACACCCGACAGAAAGGCCATCTGCCAGGCAAGGGATGCAATTATCAGGTATATGAGGGGCAGAGCAAACCAAGCTTAATTTCAAAGGCTTGTTTCTCTCCACATTACTTCCCTGAGGTCTGATACAAAGGTGACTGGATTGGCTGGTTGCTCAATGAATGTTTGCAGGCAGGCTTTTTCTCTTCTGTTTGAAGGTGATTTTCAGTAAACCTCCAAGAGTCACATTACTGCTCTCCTGACCCTCATATCTATATACATCAGTAGACTCAGAAATTACTGAGGGAACACGGACATACAGAACACTTCTATGCAGCTGCTCTTCCTTAGGAAACAGGTTCAAAAAGCTGCTTGCAGGAAGAGCAGAAAAAAAAAACTGCATGGGAGAGAATTTTTTCTGTAGCAACAAAAGACCATCTGAAGCTCCTGGGTGTAAGTCCCTTATCCTGAGGGTGGCTGTGATGCCATCTCCTTTGCAAATTCTTCATGTGTGGGTGAGAAGCATCTGGGTCTCCTCCATCCGTGGGTCTCCAGCATCCTCTCCAGTGGGGTTTTTCCATGAGAAATGAGGTACCAGCTCTGAAAATTCTTCCTGCAGGCAAGACACATGTATGGCCTTCCTTTCATGTGGATTAGGCAATGTTTAATGAGGTTTGAGCACAGGATGAATCTCTCCCTGCATTGCAGGCATTTCTAAGGTCTCTGCCCTGAGTGGATCCTCTAGTACTTGACCAGGTTGGAGCTGTGCCTGAAGCTCTTCCCACACTCGGGACATTGCAGCACTTCTTCCAGGAGTGCCATCTCTCCGCAAGTGAGGAGCACTGCATTCTGCCCAAATCCCTTCTCACACTCGCGGCATTTGTAAGGCTTCTTGCCATGTGACTTGTTAGCACACACATGCACAGCTTCTCCCCAATGCACACATTCTGGCACCTCACAAAGCTCAAGCAGTGCCTGAAGCTTTTCCTGCAGGCTGCACATTCACAGCATTTTGAACGTGGATCCACTGGTGAGCATGAGCTCCCAGCTCTGGACATACTTCTTTCTGCAGTCAAGGCACTCAAAGAGGCTCTAACCTGTGTTGCTTCACTGGGGTCTACTAAGGGTGGAGCTGTAGCTGAAGCTCTTCCCACACTCCTTGCAGACAGGCTTTCTTCCTCCCTGGTGACTTCTCAGTTCATCGGAGGTTTTCTCTGGGTCCTCACCTGCTGCCACACAGCAGATGGGTTTCCTGGGGGTGAGAAGAGGTTACTTCCCCGGGGCATTTCCCTGCACACAGGCGTGGCCAAATTGTGCCACCTAGCAAGACCCACTCAAGGGTGTCCAGTGTCTTTGCCATAACCTGCTCTGGACTCCCCTTTTCATGTACACTCAACACTATGTCTCCAGTTGAATGAAAGCAGTGTGGGTTATTCCATGCAAGGAAGGGGGACCATGATTTACTTTGGCCCCTGAGTGCTTCCTCTGCTTAAGGGATTTGTAAGGTTCATCACTGTGCAAAGCCACAGATGGTGACCAGGCTGGGGCTCTGGCTGAAGCTCTTCCCACACGTGGGGCACTGCAGGCTTCTCCAAAGAGGGAGGATGTGCAGGTAGGTCATGAGGGAGAAACTGCTTTTGAAGGTTCTCACAAACTTGGGGCACTTTGATGGTCTGTCTCCTCCGTGGATGTGCTTGTGAGAGCTGAGTTGAGAACTGTTAAAAAAGCCCTTCCTATACTCAGAACACTTACAGGGTCTCTCTCCTATGGTGGACACGGTGGTGGTTAACGAGGTCGGAATTTTTTCCACATTCATCACATGGATTCTGACTTTTCTTCTGGCATACTTCCTTGCTCCTCTGGTCTTCATGCACTTTCGAACTGTAACTGCTGTCCAGGGTGTTCCTCACTCTCTCTCCCGGATGGTTTCCCAGAGGCTCCTTGAAGTGCTCTCCTTGCTCCAGGTCCCCATGGACATCTCTTCTGGTTTTCACCACAGAGACTCTACAGAGACTTTGGGCTACACCACTTTTCTGTGGATTTTCCTTTATATTTGTGATCCCATCTCCTGCTGGAAGGCAGAGGAAATCTATAAATAGCATAGAGTGCTCAAAATATTGCACAGATGTGGCTTTTGCGGGCCCCAAACACCTTTTCCCCTCCACCACTTCACATGGGGGGAGGTCTCCTCTCAAAGCCACTGAGCTATGAGCATCTGGGATCCACAGGTATTCCCCTCCATCAAGCAGGGAGATCACCTTTGTATAGGGGCTGAAACAGACAAATGACAGGAGAACGGAATGCATTCACTGCCAACTTCTACCGGCTCAAATCTGCTTCAAGACTCATGCAAAGTCCTCAGCTAGAAAAGGATCACCTCAGTGTATCCAAGAAAAAGAGCAGGAGCTTTTTGGGTTGGGTTGGTTGGTTGTTTATTGTGGGTGGTGTTTGTTTGTTTGTTTGTTTAATATACCACAAGACTATGCAGTTACACTGTCAGTCACCTCAGAGTGTTCCCAAAGGAGCTCATCCACGTCCTGCACACACTCCACCTGAACATCAAGTGGAGCAGGGGGTAGTCCTTGCAGATGGAGTAACGCAGGAATTTTGACAGGATGTTGCTGCATGATGGAATCTCCTGCATCCACTTATTCATCAAGTATCCAGCAGGAGAGCACAGAGCTCCGGAGGCATCGTTGTATCCAGTTCGTCATCTGAAACCTCCGCAACCAAATTGGATGGGACCAGTCCTCTTGTGCCATCTGTCAGCTCTCCCTGAAACCAGCCATTCTCATCCACAGCTCCAAAGACGTTAAGGTGTTGTCCAGCGGTCAGAGGAAGCTCGCTTTCTGGCTCCTCATTAGGACCCTCAACAGGATTGTAGCTATGCCGAGCTAAGATTCTTTGAAATGTTGCTGATGCTTGTCCCAGAGAATGCAGGGTGAAGGACAAAAGCTCTGCTGCTGGTTCTCCGCTCTCACTTTCAGGGCCGTCCCCTGACAGAAAGCAGCACTCAGGACTGTTCCCGTGGACCTCTTTCACGGCTTTGAGTTCAAGCTCCAAGTCTTCCAGATGACTTTGAAGACCTTTGGCCTCTTGGATGGCAGAATGGAATGCACTGGGACGATGGCTGAGATTCTTCTTTGATGGGGCAAGAGTCTCTTCGGCTGCCTCTCCCAGCTCCGTTCTGCCCTCGTCTCCAGTTGGAACTCTCTCCTAGTTGGTATCAGGATGAGCCTGCTCTGCTGCTCTCTCTTCTCTCTTGCACACTCTGTGAGAATGAGTTTCAGAAAGCACTACTCACTGACAGGAAATAAGGGGAAACTTGAAAGACTTGGCAACGTAAGTCCTGGCCGTGTACTGCCAGCAACTGATCTGGCCGCCCAGGATCCTGGCACCACAAATGCTTCGTTGCCAATGCAGCAATGAAGTGTTCTGGGGAAAAGCCAACTCACACGTATTTTTGGCACATCCATATCACAGCACCACAGGCCAGCACCAGCGCAGACAGCAGCACAGCTGAGAACAGTACCATCGCTGCGATGTGGCGCCTTCGCGCAGATCTGCCAACAGCAGCCTTTGTGCTCGTCCCAGGCATTCATCCCTGGGAGAAACGAGACAACATCCCACGTTACCTTCACCTGCGCTACAGATAACCTCTCAGTGTGCTTCATGGACCCAGGAGATTTTCATCAGTGGGTGCCTCTGCCTCTGGCGCCCAGGCACCAGAGGACAAGAAGGACTGCTTCCACCTCTCGTTGGGTAGGGAGAGGCCGCACAGGCACTGCCCGTGTCTTCCTCTGGGCCGAGGGCTGGGGCTGTGCCCTGGGGTCTGGGCTTTGTCTGTGGGAAGCACTGCAGAGCAGAATCCCTAGCACTTTCCCCAGCGCACGCGTCCCGCGCTCTCCCGCAGGACACCCCCCCCGGCTGAAGGTCGGGCTCCAGCCAGCACAGGGCACAGCCGGAGCCAGCCCAGGGAGAAAACACTCCTGCAGGCTCCTCCCACACAGGACCCCGCTCTGCGCCCTCGGGTGGCTTTGCTCCAAAAGGGCAAAACTCACCACTCTCTGGGAACTGGGAGTGGTGGGAGCTGAGCAGCGTCACAGAGGCCTGCACGTACCTTCTCCGGCACACTGCTGGAACAACTCTCCACACCCCACTGAGGTCAGCCGTGTTCAGAGAGCCATCCCTGGCTTCTTTTACACGTGCCCTGTGCTCACACGCTCAGGTTCGGCTGCTGACCTGGCTGTGCAAGAGCAGGCAGCAAGAGCCTGCAGGCACACAGTGGCTCTGGTGAGTGACACTGGATGACCACGGGACAGAAATTACCTGGCATTGACAGTTGTTGGCGCTGCCTGCGTTCCTCTGCCCGAGACTGGCAGTGTGGGATGGCTGCCTTCTTCCTGCAGTGCATCCTGCTCACTTTGTTGGTCAGTTCCTTTAGAAAGAAAGCAGGGCAGTAGGATTGGATGTGATGTGCTCTCATCGGGAACTGAGCTACTCCAGTCCCGCGCTCAGGCAAAGCCTGCTGGTCCCAGCCCCACAGATCCACTGCGACCCCCTCCGTTGCCCAAGGGCATTTGGGCCCTCCCAGGAATTGGAGGGTGCCAACCCTCTCACGCCTCTCGAGGAATCAGCTCCTATGCAAGGCCCTCACACCCTGTGCTGTGAGCGTCACCAACCATCACGTTCCACCCATCACAGGCCAGGCATCTGCAGGCTGAAATTCAAGCTCAGGACAGAAGCGCCTTCAGAATCAGCATCCCACCTTGTTTCCAGCATTAGCAAAGGCATCCCTGCTCGGGATGCTCCTCCTGCACCTCTGACAAGTAATGGTCGTGCTGGGGGAGCAGCTGCCCCCGGGCCTTGGCTGGATGCAGAAGTGGCAGCAGACCATCTCTGGTGCTTGACAGTGCCTGCAAGGCGCTACATGGAACACCACCGCAGCACGGCTCTGAGCGATCCCTTCCTGCTGTGCAGGCTACAGCTTGTCCACACACAGTACATCAGACCTCAGCTTCCCAGGTCTCACAGTGAACAGACTCAAGTATACCCACCACGCGCTGCCTTCTCCATTTCCTTCACCAGTTCCTTGAGGAGACGGGATGAGCCCTGGGAGTATTTTCCTCTTTTGGATTCATCCTTTCCTTTTCCGGACCTTAACAGAATGCATGAAGTTAAATATCACGTGCATGAGGTTTTGAAGACCAGCAGTGAGTCAGTGAGACAAACTACTCACCGCTGGGATTCCAGCTGGGCTCCAGCGCAGGAGGAAACAGCATGACCGGGCAAAGCCCTCCCTGGGGGCACTCCTGCAACCAAAGACCCATGAAAAGTTTCAGTCATACGCTACAGCATCACTGAATAGCGGAGCATACGGGGGATCGTGCCATGAAATGGCACTGAAATGGGCAGTGAAAGCTCTCCAAGGAATTACAAAGCCAGGACATACCCATGCGATCTGCCGGAGTTTCAGTCCCAGAGCTCAGAGCGGAACCTGGATCACCTCCTCCAGTCACATCTGCAAACAAACGCAGGACAGAGCAACTCCCATTAAACATCCTTCCAGTCAG
The DNA here is from genome assembly GCF_016699485.2 of Gallus gallus. Classification (NCBI taxonomy): domain Eukaryota; kingdom Metazoa; phylum Chordata; class Aves; order Galliformes; family Phasianidae; genus Gallus; species Gallus gallus. The sequence continues at coordinate 7,905 of NC_052554.1, forward strand.
AATGACACAGGATGCAATTAAAGCTGGGCATTCCTTCACGACACCATTCTCTCCCTTCCACACAGGAGCACCTCGGAAACAGTTCCTGGGTGCCTGCAGGGGCACCACCATCATACAGAACTAACCCCGTGTGGAACTGCCCAGAGGAGCGCCCGCCTGGAGCTCACCCCAGCTCTAAACTCAACTGCATGGACTGGATTAAACCTAGGCTTTGGTGAGCCGCTGCCTGGAGACACAGCTGTAATCAAGGACAGCGGAGAAACGTTCCCATTGCACGTGCCCATCTCTCTCTCCCTTACTGAGCTGCGGTGATGGAAGGGGCTCAGGTAATGACATGGGGGGAAAGTTCCAAAGCTGCAGAGAGGCCAGGTGACCTGCTGGCTGGTATTCCACAGCTTTCCAAATACTTTCTCCAGGCCGTGGGAGACAATTCTCAGGGACCTCATGGAAGAACATTCGGCCCCCTGGAATTTTCTTACTGGGAGACCTCGCAGATACAGAGACAAAGCCAACGCAACGCTGACAGCACGGAGCACCCAAGAAACAACGACCACCCATGCTTCTCGGGGAGAAGAACCCGCTGGCCGGTGAAAAGCGCAACCCTTGCTGAACTAGCCCAGCCACAAAGGAACAAATATCGAGGACGTGAAGCCCGGCTACTTACCTCCAGCATCCCCTTCAGGCTCAGAGGCAGGGTTCTGTTCTGCTGATTCACCAGCAGGGCCTGCAGGCACAAGTGTAATCAGACACAGGTGAGGAGAGCTTCCAGCACACGTGGGGGCCTCCTTTTCCCTGAGTGGGGAAAGGTGGGCCAGGGAATGCCACGGCCCAAATACGAAGGTCTAGGGCTCTCTCAGCTGAAGAGGGGCAGCGGTAACCTTCCCACTGAAATGTGGCAGCTCTCCGAGTAAAGAAATACTCATGGCTCATCTGTGCAAGCCCTTCAAGGCACAAACTAGGCTTGGAAGACCTTGAGAGGGTCTTAAGCAAAATTGCACGCAAGTAAACTATGGGAGCATGAATGTTTCTGCCTCCAAGGAAACAGACACTCACAACTTACCTCTGGGTTGTCCCAGAGGCACAGGCACAAAATCCGGATCCAAACGATCATCCGAAAGGGAGCACCAAGTTCATCACCTGGAATCAAGAACACATGAAAGAAGGTCCCATTGGATGGTGTGATCTCCTTCTCCCTCAGTAACTGGATGTTGCTGGGCCGTGGAACGGGATGGGAGAAGGACTCAGGTCACGATTCCCAAAGTTGCAGAGTGGCCAGGATGACCTGTAGGCTGGCACCTGGCAGCGTACACAATACTCTCTCCAGGCCATGTGCCACATCCCTCACGGACCGCATGGAAGAAGATGCAGCTCCTGGGGGCTTTCTTACTGGGAGGCCTCCAATGCACAGGAAGGTCACACTGTAAGCACTGGAGGAAAGCACGCCTGTCTCTTCCTCTGGGCTGTGGGCCGAGGGCTCTGTGTTGGAAACTGGGATTCATCTACGGGGAGTACCATGAGCCTGGAGCAGAAATGCTCACGCTTCTCCCAGCACACATCTGCCAAGCTCTCCCCAGGACATCTCCCACGATGAAGGCCTGTGCTCCAGCCAGCAAGCAGCAGAGCCATGGCCCGGCATGGCTGGAGCCAGCCCTGGGGAGCAGCGCTGCCACGGGCTCTTGCCCGGCTCCTGCGGTGCTGCCCATCGCCCCCTGCCCAACACCACCCCCCATGGAAGGCCGGCCCCAGGGAAGTGTGGCACAGGGCCGTGGGGACACAGCCTGACTTCTTGCCCCCACTGCTGCTCAGTCCGTGTCCCATCTCTGCCCACCCACCTGCTCCCGGTGCTCGCCACGGAGCAGCACAGGTCTCCCGGAAACACATGGCCATCAGTAGGAGGAAGAGGACAAAGCGGGCAGGGGCCATGGCTCCCCACACTCGCACCATGCTTCCAACACCACCGCTGCAGCCACAGTGAGCGTCGCACAGAGCAAAGCCTGCGGCACAGGACAGCGTCGCAGCCAGGCCTTGTGAGCTCACGGCACAGCACCGCACAGCCATTGGACGGGGCATTGTGACCTCACGGCTCCGAGATTCCGGGTGGCGGCTCCCCGCGGGCTGCTGCTCTTGTGATGTGCTGCACCAGGGCTGCGTGGGGCCCGTGCTTACGTCATAGAAACGCAGAATCATAGAGCGGCTTGGGGTGGAAGGGACAGCAAAGAGCTTAGAACCCCAACCCCACTGCCGTGGGCAGGGATGCCACCCACGGGGTCATGCTGCCCAGAGCCCCACCCAGCCTAGGCCTTGAACACCTCCAGGGATGGAGCATCCACAGCTTCACTTGGCAAACATTTCTAGGGCTTCAACAGCCCCAGGAGGGAATTATTTCCAGCTCGGTGCACCCATGACACCTCAGGCCATTGGGGAAGAGATGCAATATGGAAATGGGGTCCTGGATCAAGGACGCTATTGCACAGGTTATCCATGCGTGTCAAACGTGCTGCAATTAAGCAAGCCAAGCGGATAAAGCCTCTCCAGTATGGAGGATGATGGCTGAAATACAAACACGGGGAAGCTGACCTTCTCACAGACCTGCCAAGTCAAGTGTCACGTGCTTACGTTTTTGTTGATAGATCTGCAGTTTCATCTGTTTTCCTTCAGTTTTCCAGCACCTTGGCTAAGGACATCCCCTTTCCTGCACCAAGTATATTTCCCACACAGTAGCGTGCTTCCAAGCCTGCATTTAGTAGCGGAAATTGAAGGCTTGCTGGTTGGCACCTCCCATCACCAAAGTCCCCCAAAGTGAACTCACCTGCTGCTGGCAACTGGACGCTTGGTGCCTGAGAGGACCGTCACCTGTGGGGTCCCACCTGGGTCTCCAGAAGCTGCTTGCACTTTTGGAAGCAGAGCATCCAAATACATTGCCTATATACATCCAATACAGTGTCCATACAACACTGCCATTGAATCAGAGCCTGCCACTTTCCCTATGACCAGGCAAAGTGCGTGAAGGCAAGCTGAACTGCTGAACCAGGCACCACATGGGGCTTATGTATTTGTGTCAAAAGACAGCATGCATTTTCTCACTCATCTTGTCTGGCTACCTGGTGACAATAAGCCCTGCTTAGTGCTTATTTCAAAAGGGCAGCAGGTCCTCGCTGGCCACGTGCAGGGGCTTCTCAGACACATATGCCAGCGAGGTGTGGGCACAGCCGGTAGAACAGCTCCTGGTGGTAAGTTTTGGTCACAGAGCACTGCAGCGCCCGGAACAAAGCCAGCAGCAGGCAGATGAGAGTGAGGCAGATGTGGGGAAAAAGAGGGGTGGAGAATGGGGCAGGGTCAAACATGCCCCTACCCCATAGTGGCACGCACACACGCCGTACAGAGGGGACAATCAGGATCAGCTGCACAGCCATGGTCACGCAGGGCAGCGGGAGAGCAGGAGAGGGGCACAGCAGGAACGCAGCAGCACAGACCGGGCCTGGGCCCGCTGCTCCAGGGACACCCGTCCCTACAGAGAAGCTTCCCAGGCAGTCTCAGTGCTGACTGACCCTCTGGCATTCAGCGGGCCAAATGGAAGCAAAAATAACAAGAAGAATCAGACTTAGTTTTCAATAAGAAAGATTCTAAAATGGGACTTCACTTCTTAAGTTCTTTACTACGAATAAAAGCGCAAGTCTACCCTAAATATAGCACTATTAAAATGTGTATACTTTTTTTTTTTTTTTTTTTCCAAAAAAATAAACCTACAACTGCTGATACCTTTTCTCGCATGTCAGGTGGAGCTGGGGCTGCAGCAGCCCTGCCTCTTCCCAGTCATGCCTGCATTGGAAGGGTCCTGGAAAATCTCACAGAATCATAGAATGGCCTGGGTTGAAAAGGACCACAATGACCATCGAGTTTCAACCCCCCTGCTATGTGCAGGATCGCCAACCACCAGAGCAGGCTGCCCAGAGCCACTTCCAGCCTGGCCTTGAATGCCTCCAGCGACGGGACATCCACAACCTCCTTGGGCAACCTGTTCCAGTGCGTCACCACCCTCTGGGTGAAAAACTTCCTCCTAATATCTAACCTAAACCACCCCTGTCTCAGTTTAAGACCATTCCTCCTTGTCCTACCACTATCCACCCTCAAAAACAGCCGTTCCCCTTCCAGTTTATATGCTCCCTTCAAGTACTGGAAGGCCACAATGAGCTCCCCCTGGAGCCTTCTCTTCTCCAAGCTAAGCAAGCCCAGTTCCCTCAACCTTTCCTCATAGGAGAGGTGCTCCTGCCCTCTGATCATCTTAGTGGCCCTCCTCTGGACCCGCTCCAACAGCTCCACACCCTTCCTCTACTGGGGGCCTGTAGAGCAAATAAGTATACGGATATAAGAAACTATCGCCTTTGAAAAGGAATAATCAGAGATGAACAGGAAGCTTACCCGTGTCCTGGGCTCGCCAAAAGGGCTCCAAGAGGAGTGATCTTCAGAGAGCAATCCTTCCTCCGTGGCAGTCAGCCCTTAAATGGGGTTTAGGAGAGGTGGAGCCTGGCTCCACCCCTTCCGGTCACACAGGTGGAGTTGCAGTTCAACAGTTCTCATACAGGGCCCCACGCCTGGGTGCAGTACTCCAGATGGGGCCTCACAAGAGCTGAGTAGAGGGGGACAACCACCTCCCTCTCCCTGCTGGCCACCTCTTTCTTAACGCAGCCCAGAACACACTTGGCCTTCCGGGCTGCCAGCACACACTGCTGGCTCACGTCCAGCTTCTAAAATCACACAACGCTGGAATGGATGTGTTGCGTTGTGTTGCATGGCTCCCTGAAGATCACAGAACCACTGGATTTTTGTACGTTGGAAGTGTCCTTGAAGATCACAGAACAATAGGATGGCTTGTGTTGAAAACGTCCCTGAAGATCACAGCACAGTAGACTATCCTTGGTACACTATCATTGGTAGAGGGCCTCGAGGATTTGGCAGTACCTGAGAGCATCCCAACCCAGAGGAGATGCTGGTCATAACCTCCACCACCTCTCTGGGCAACCCGTCCCAGGGCTCCCCCACCCTTACCGTAAAGAAGGTCTTCCACATGTTTGCATGGAACTTCCTGTGCTCAAGTTCTAGGCCACTGCTCATTGTCCTCCGCTACGCACCACCGAGAAGAGCCTGGCCTCATCCATTTTCCTCCCACTTCCCTTCAGATATTGATTAACACTCGCTTTGAATCTCTAGTTATAGGGTCTGAGACGATGGAGATCTGACGGCTACTTTTCCATACCAGCCCCCTCGCATGGCAAAATCTTCTGGTTCTTTCTACCAGTTGTGCAAACCCCAGAACTTGCTGGACTCACGGATTCCACGCTACCCCACCTGAGCCGTGATTCGTGTTCACGCGTCCCAGGCTGTCAGACGACGATTGACCCCAGGATTGTTCCTGGGCAGTGGGGCGCAAAGCAGGAGTCAGATACAACTAGGGCATCCCCTAATGTTCCAATTCATTGCCCCTTGCTACCCAGAGGCAAGCAGGGGCAAGGGAAGAGGAGGAGTACCTCCACGTACCGGTCCTCCGCCTTTTGTCTCAGGAGAAGTGGTGCACCGAGAGGCCTGAGAGAAGGGGGAGAGAAGGTGTGGCAGTTGCACCGCCACAGTTGACACAGGCACTCCAGGCTTTAGGTAACAACTGTCCAGGAAGTCAGAACACCAAACCTTCCTTCCAAATGAGCCCAACACAGAGTTTTACTGAGCAGAGAGGAGGAAGCAGCGTGCAATTTGAGCCTTGCAGGTGGGCATCCTTCTGTGCCAGAAGTTCTTTGTCCTCTTAATAGTGAAGGGAGTGACGTGTGGAATCAAACTCTGGAACCCACGTAAGGTTACAAAGCAGGTACGCTCATTACGGCGCCGGGTGCGGGGGGGGATATCTCCTCCTAACTCGCACACAGAGAAAAGCACTGGTTACATACTTACAGACATAACATCCACATATTCATTACGTTCCACAAAAATGGGCTGGAATTCTGAGAAACTATTAACGTATTGTCCCACCCTCTTGAGCACGCGTCCTAAAAATGTGGTGGGGGTCTCTGGCGGTCAGTGGATGAAGGCTCGTAGTCTACCTCGCTGTGAACTTCCGACCTTTTAAGGGGGGGTAGCCCGAACCAGCTCCTACTGGCGTTGTGTTGAGCTGAGACATCTGTTTCACCATCCCATCTTCAACAACAGGAGCCTATTCTACTTTCTCATCGTTGTTTGGCAGCGAGTTTCCGTGGACTCTGCATTCTCTTCTTGAGCTTACGTGTCTGCAAGCATCTTGTCCTTCAGCGTGAATCCACTCCAGTTCTTTCCACAATATGGAAAGGCTGTTCTCATGATTCAGGAGACAGCTAGGGCTGGGGAATGGATGCATGGCACCTTAACTCTGACCAGCAAGGAAATCAGGAGAACGGAATGCAGACACTGCCAACTTCTACCGGCTCAAATCTGCTTCAAGACTCATTGCAAAGTCTCAGCTAGAAAAAGGATCACCTCAGTGTATCCAAGAAAAAGAGCAGCGCTTTTTGGGTTGGTTGGTTGTTTGTTTTATTGTGGGTGGTGTTTGTTTGTTTGTTTAATATACCACAAGACTATGCAGTTACACTGTCAGTCACCTCAGAGTGTTCCCAAAGGAGCTCATCCACGTCCTGCACACACTCCACCTGAACATCAAGTGGAGCAGGGGGTAGTCTTGCAGATGGAGTAACGCAGGAATTTTGACAGGATGTTGCTGCATGATGGAATCTCTGCATCCACTTATTCATCAAGTATCCAGCAGGAGAGCACAGAGCTCCGGAGGCATCGTTGTATCCAGTTCGTCATCTGAAACCTCCGCAACCAAATTGGATGGGACCAGTCCTCTTGTGCCATCTGTCAGCTCTCCCTGAAACCAGCCATTCTCATCCACAGCTCCAAAGACGTTAAGGTGTTGTCCAGCGGTCAGAGGAAGCTCGCTTTCTGGCTCCTCATTAGGACCCTCAACAGGATTGTAGCTATGCTGAGCTAAGAATCTTTGAAAAGTTGCTGATGCTTGTCCCAGAGAATGCAGGGTGAAGGACAAAAGCTCTGCTGCTGGTTCTCCGCTCTCACTTTCAGGGCCGTCCCCTGACAGAAAGCAGCACTCAGGACTGTTCCCGTGGACCTCTTTCACGGCTTTGAGTTCAAGCTCCAAGTCTTCCAGATGACTTTGAAGACCTTTGGCCTCTTGGATGGCAGAATGGAATGCACTGGGACGATGGCTGAGATTCTTCTTTGATGGGGCAAGAGTCTCTTCGGCTGCCTCTCCCAGCTCCGTTCTGCCCTCGTCTCCAGTTGGAACTCTCTCCTAGTTGGTATCAGGATGAGCCTGCTCTGCTGCTCTCTCTTCTCTCTTGCACACTCTGTGAGAATGAGTTTCAGAAAGCACTACTCACTGACAGGAAATAAGGGGAAACTTGAAAGACTTGGCAACATAAGTCCTGGCCGTGTACTGCCAGCAACTGATCTGGCCGCCCAGGATCCTGGCACCACAAATGCTTCGTTGCCAAATGCAGCAATAAAGTGTTCTGGGGAAAAGCCAACTCACACGTATTTTTGGCACATCCATATCACAGCACCACAGGCCAGCACCAGCGCAGACAGCAGCACAGCTGAGAACAGTACCATCGCTGCGATGTGGCGCCTTCGCGCAGATCTGCCAACAGCAGCCTTTGTGCTCGTCCCGGCATTCATCCCTGGGAGAAACGAGACAACATCCCACGTTACCCTCACCTGCGCTACAGATAACCTCTCAGTGTGCTTCATGGACCCAGGAGATTTTCATCAGTGGGTGCCTCTGCCTCTGACGCCCAGGCACCAGAGGACAAGAAGGACTGCTTCCACCTCTCATTGGGTAGGGAGAGGCCGCACAGGCACTGCCCGTGTCTTCCTCTGGGCCGAGGGCTGGGGCTGTGCCCTGGGGTCTGGGCTTTGTCTGTGGGAAGCACTGCAGAGCAGAATCCCTCGCACTTTCCCCAGCGCATGCGTCCCACGCTCTACCGCAGGACACCCCCCCCCGGCTGAAGGTCAGGCTCCAGCCAGCACAGGGCACAGCCGGAGCCAGCCCAGGGGAGAAACACTCCTGCAGGCTCCTCCCACACAGGACCCCGCTCTGCGCCCTCGGGTGGCTTTGCTCCAAAAGGGCAAAACTCACCACTCTCTGGGAACTGGGAGTGGTGGGAGCTGAGCAGCGTCACAGAGGCCTGTACGTACCTTCTCCGGCACACTGCTGGAACAACTCTCCACACCCCACTGAGGTCAGCCGTGTTCAGAGAGCCATCCCTGGCTTCTTTTACACGTGCCCTGTGCTCACACGCTCAGGTTCGGCTGCTGACCTGGCGTGCAAGAGCAGGCAGCAAGAGCCTGCAGGCACACAGTGGCTCTGGTGAGTGACACTGGATGACACGACAGAAATTACCTGGCATGACAGTTGTTGGCGCTGCCTGCGTTCCTCTGCCCGAGACTGGCAGTGTGGGATGGCTGCCTTCTTCCTGCAGTGCATCCTGCTCACTTTGTTGGTCAGTTCCTTTAGAAAGAAAGCAGGGCAGTAGGATTGGATGTGATGTGCTCTCATCGGGAACTGAGCTACTCCAGTCCCGCGCTCAGGCAAAGCCTGCTGGTCCCAGCCCCACAGATCCACTGCGACCCCCTCCGTTGCCCAAGGGCATTTGGGCCCTCCCAGGAATTGGAAGGTGCCAACCCTCTCACGCCTCTCGAGGAATCAGCTCCTATGCAAGGCCCTCACACCCTGTGCTGTGAGCGTCACCAACCATCACGTTCCACCCATCACAGGCCAGGCATCTGCAGGCTGAAATTCAAGCTCAGACAGAAGCGCCTTCAGAATCAGCATCCCACCTTGTTTCCAGCATTAGCAAAGGCATCCCTGCTCGGGATGCTCCTCCTGCACCTCTGACAAGTAATGGTCGTGCTGGGGGAGCAGCTGACCCCGGGCCTTGGCTGGATGCAGAAGTGGCAGCAGACCATCTCTGGTGCTTGACAGTGCCTGCAAGGCGCTACATGGAACACCACCGCAGCACGGCTCTGAGCGATCCCTTCCTGCTGTGCAGGCTACAGCTTGTCCACACACGTACATCAGACCTCAGCTTCCCAGGTCTCACAGTGAACAGACTCAAGTATACCCACCACGCGCTGCCTTCTCCATTTCCTTCACCAGTTCCTTGAGGAGACGGGATGAGCCCTGGGAGTATTTTCCTCTTTTGGATTCATCCTTTCCTTTTTCCGGACCTTAACAGAATGCATGAAGTTAAATATCACGTGCATGAGGTTTTGAAGACCAGCAGTGAGTCAGTGAGACAAACTACTCACCGCTGGGATTCCAGCTGGGCTCCAGCGCAGGAGGAAACACATGACCGGGCAAAGCCCTCCCTGGGGGCACTCCTGCAACCAAAGACCCATGAAAAGTTTCAGTCATACGCTACAGCATCACTGAATAGCGGAGCATACGGGGGATCGTGCCATGAAATGGCACTGAAATGGGCAGTGAAAGCTCTCCAAGGAATTACAAAGCCAGGACATACCCATGCGATCTGCCGGAGTTTCAGTCCCAGAGCTCAGAGCGGAACCTGGATCACCTCCTCCAGTCACATCTGCAAACAAACGCAGGACAGAGCAACTCCCATTAAACATCCTTCCAGTCAGAATGACACAGGATGCAATTAAAGCTGGGCATTCCTTCACGACACCATTCTCTCCCTTTCACACAGGAGCACCTCGGAAACAGTTCCTGGGTGCCTGCAGGGGCACCACCATCATACAGAACTAACCCCGTGTGGAACTGCCCAGAGGAGCGCCCGCCTGGAGCTCACCCCAGCTCTAAACTCAACTGCATGGACTGGATTAAACCTAGGCTTTGGTGAGCCGCTGCCTGGAGACACAGCTGTAATCAAGGACAGCGGAGAAACGTTCCCATTGCACGTGCCCATCTCTCTCTCCCTTACTGAGCTGCGGTGATGGAAGGGGCTCAGGTAATGACATGGGGGGAAAGTTCCAAAGCTGCAGAGAGGCCAGGTGACCTGCTGGCTGGTATTCCACAGCTTTCCAAATACTTTCTCCAGGCCGTGGGAGACAATTCTCAGGGACCTCATGGAAGAACATTCGGCCCCCTGGAATTTTCTTACTGGGAGACCTCGCAGATACAGAGACAAAGCCAACGCAACGCTGACAGCACGGAGCACCCAAGAAACAACGACCACCCATGCTTCTCGGGGAGAAGAACCCGCTGGCCGGTGAAAAGCGCAACCCTTGCTGAACTAGCCCAGCCACAAAGGAACAAATATCGAGGACGTGAAGCCCGGCTACTTACCTCCAGCATCCCCTTCAGGCTCAGAGGCAGGGTTCTGTTCTGCTGATTCACCAGCAGGGCCTGCAGGCACAAGTGTAATCAGACACAGGTGAGGAGAGCTTCCAGCACACGTGGGGGCCTCCTTTTCCCTGAGTGGGGAAAGGTGGGCCAGGGAATGCCACGGCCCAAATACGAAGGTCATGGGCTCTCTCAGCTGAAGAGGGGCAGCGGTAACCTTCCCACTGAAATGTGGCAGCTCTCCGAGTAAAGAAATACTCATGGCTCATCTGTGCAAGCCCTTCAAGGCACAAACAGGCTTGGAAGACCTTGAGAGGGTCTTAAGCAAAATTGCACGCAAGTAAACTATGGGAGCATGAATGTTTCTGCCTCCAAGGAAACAGACACTCACAACTTACCTCTGGGTTGTCCCAGAGGCACAGGCACAAAATCCGGATCCAAACGATCATCCGGAAAGGGAGCACCAAGTTCATCTACCTGGAATCAAGAACGCATGAAAGAAGGTCCCATTGGATGGTGTGATCTCCTTCTCCCTCAGTAACTGGATGTTGCTGGGCCGTGGAACGGGATGGGAGAAGGACTCAGGTCACGATTCCCAAAGTTGCAGAGTGGCCAGGATGACCTGTAGGCTGGCACCTGGCAGCGTACACAATACTCTCTCCAGGCCATGTGCCACATCCCTCACGGACCGCATGGAAGAAGATGCAGCTCCTGGGGGCTTTCTTACTGGGAGGCCTCCAATGCACAGGAAGGTCACACTGTAGCACTGGAGGAAAGCACGCCTGTCTCTTCCTCTGGGCTGTGGGCCGAGGCTCTGTGTTGGAAACTGGGATTCATCTACGGGGAGTACCATGAGCCTGGAGCAGAAATGCTCACGCTTCTCCCAGCACACATCTGCCAAGCTCTCCCCAGGACATCTCCCACGATGAAGGCTGTGCTCCAGCCAGCAAGCAGCAGAGCCATGGCCCGGCATGGCTGGAGCCAGCCCTGGGGAGCAGCGCTGCCACGGGCTCTTGCCCGGCTCCTGCGGTGCTGCCCATCGCCCCCTGCCCAACACCACCCCCCATGGAAGGCCGGCCCCAGGGAAGTGTGGCACAGGGCCGTGGGGACACAGCCTGACTTCTTGCCCCCACTGCTGCTCAGTCCGTGTCCCATCTCTGCCCACCCACCTGCTCCCGGTGCTCGCCACGGAGCAGCACAGGTCTCCCGGAAACACATGGCCATCAGTAGGAGGAAGAGGACAAAGCGGGCAGGGGCCATGGCTCCCCACACTCGCACCATGCTTCCAACACCACCGCTGCAGCCACAGTGAGCGTCGCACAGAGCAAAGCCTGCAGCACAGGACAGCGTCGCAGCCAGGCCTTGTGAGCTCACGGCACAGCACCGCACAGCCATTGGACGGGGCATTGTGACCTCACGGCTCCGAGATTCCGGGTGGCGGCTCCCCGCGGGCTGCTGCTCTTGTGATGTGCTGCACCAGGGCTGCGTGGGGCCGGTGCTTACGTCATAGAAACGCAGAATCATAGAGCGGCTTGGGGTGGAAGGGACAGCAAAGAGCTTAGAACCCCAACCCCACTGCCGTGGGCAGGGATGCCACCCACGGGGTCATGCTGCCCAGAGCCCCACCCAGCCTGGCCTTGAACACCTCCAGGGATGGAGCATCCACAGCTTCACTTGGCAAACATTTCTAGGGCTTCAACAGCCCCAGGAGGGAATTATTTCCAGCTCGGTGCACCCATGACACCTCAGGCCATTGGAGAAAAGATACAATATGGAAATGGGGTCTGGATCAAGGACGCTATTGCACAGGTTATCCATGCGTGTCAAACGTGCTGCAATTAAGCAAGCCAAGCGGATAAAGCCTCTCCAGTACGGAGGATGATGGCTGAAATACAAACACGGGGAAGCTGACCTTCTCACAGACCTGCCAAGTCAAGTGTCACGTGCTTACGTTTTTGTTGATAGATCTGCAGTTTCATCTGTTTTCCTTCAGCTTTCCAGCACCTTGGCTAAGGACATCCCCTTTCCTGCACCAAGTATATTTCCCACACGTAGCGTGCTTCCAAGCCTGCATTTAGTAGCGGAAATTGAAGGCTTGCTGCTTGGCACCTCCCATCACCAAAGTCCCCCAAAGTGAACTCACCTGCTGCTGGCAACTGGACACTTGGTGCCGAGAGGACCGTCACCTGTGGGGTCCCACCTGGGTCTCCAGAAGCTGTTGCACTTTTGGAAGCAGAGCATCCAAATACACTGTGCTTGCTTTTGGAGACAAACATTTATACTTCAACCAAAGCAGCTCATAGCGCCAGCTGCTAGCATCTCTGAAGCCTCTCAGTGCAGAGCAGTGCAGTGGAGAACAAGGAGTCTCCTCTAGGAGCTGTCCTTGTTTCCGCTGCTTAAAGAGCAAGTGTTTATATTGTCATTCTCATGTGATAAGCAGTGTGGGAGGGAAGTGTATCATCCTCTCACATCAACATCCTGGCTGGATCCATTCCTAATACTTATCTGTTTAACATCACACCTCCTGGGTAACGTGCACAGCCTCACGTGTTTGTCAGGTGTACCTCAGTACGCAGGGTTTGAGCCTAATGGGTATACAGACATCCAGCTTTCATGCAAGTAGACTAACTTGGGATGGCATAAAGCAGGCTGGGGAGTGCTGTCCCCTCTTGAAGGCTGGTACAGGTTGAGATGCTGTGCTCAGAGGGGCTGTCTTCCCAGAGCAGCATTCCCAAGCTTAGCTGATACACTGTGACCCTTATATACTCTGACCCTTCTGCTTGTAGGGAAGCAGACAGTGTGAATGTCTGAATCATTAAATAACTAGCCAAGGTGACATGCTCCATTCTAAAGCCTGGGTCATCGTTGTTTGGCTCAGGTGGTTTGCATGTTGATTTTCTCCTGGCAGAGCTCAGCCTGCTGTGGGCTGTTCCTGCTCAGCCAAGCTAACCCCTGCATCCTGCTGACATAAAAACTGCCTTCCAGTGGGAACAAAAGCTGGACTTACAGCAACTGTGCTATCCAAAGAAGAGCAATGCTCGTATAAAATGGGAAGCAGCAAGTACTCCGGAAAAGCAGCTATCTATACTCCACCAGTGGTAATAACTGCGGTGACTGTGCAAATCTCATTGGAAGGTCAGGGTATCAAAGCAGATGGAACAAACTTAGTGCTCCTTTGGAATAATAATTGCTTGTGCTCTGAACATTTATTCATCTAACACGCAGAGGAAACTTTCTTCCTGGTGCAACTCTGTTTGTTTCCACTGGAACAGGTGCACTTATGGTCTTAGCAGTTACTCAAGGAAAGCTGTAGGTTCCAGGGCTGGGCACAAACACGTTGCAGTTAATTCCTCATCCTAAAGCCACGAATCAGCAATGCAGGCAGAGAACTGGGCAACAGCTGCAGGGCCCACGCAGTCTTTGCCATGCAGCTGAACAGCCCTGCTGATTAACCTATAGAGACTGTGCAGAAGAAATAACCAGGAAAGCATCTGTCAGAATATCTCACATTAAGAGCAAGACTTATGTTTCTCGGCATCAATGCTAATGAATACCAAGAGCTTTCTTTAAATCTGCTAATTGCTATTTATCTTCTAAGATGCTTGAAAGGCTCAACAGACCATGCATTGTGTCATACTGCAAGATAGCTCAAGTGGGAGAGCACACAGAAGCATTGAAGAGAGCGATTTCAGAAAGAAAAGAGAGAGTAGGGGGACAGATTTAAGTTATTCTGTACGGCTTGTCAGTGTGAGGACCTAACAGCAGCAGCCAAACATTCAGATGTATGTTCTCGTACAGCATCCCTGGCTTCCCAGGAAGATACTGGTAGCCACATTTGCCATGTTCTTACATCAGCCCAGAAGTCTGTTGTCTCCTCAACAATAAAAGCGTATTTCTGGTATCTTGGAGGAGATCTGGATTTGATCAAGGTGTCTGATCAGGATAAAGCTAATGGACGAAGACACTCACCTCCTCCATCTCCAATGACTGGGCTGGATTTGGAGTGGAAGAGTGTGGTTCAGGATGAATTCCACAACGGCCGACTGCACCTGCACCTCCATGAAGGCAGCTCTTCCGCTGACGCAGTCAGACTCACACTGCTGTGATCTGAAGAAAAAACAGATGAAGTAAAACTGCCAACAGACAGAAGACCGGGAAGGTACCTCTGGCTGTGCAAAATGTGCTGATTTTGGAGGGGAGGGCAGCTTTTGTAGACGTGTGTTTATTTTGAGGTTTCTTTTCAACCCTGTTTACAAGATGTCAAGCATGAGCCCACTCTGGTGCATGTCAGCATGTCCCTGTTTTAATTCTGAATGACACCGGCCCAATACATACCGACTCCCTTTGGAGCCCAGCACACCTTTTACATCTCTGAAAATGATGCAGGGACATTTTCTTCAACGTTCCCTTTAGGATGTTTTGTTTACCAAGGCTTCAACAACGTTTATGGGAAATAAACAGCAGAAAAGTATAGGTTTCTTTCGTTGCTGTTGCACTGGTCAATAAGTAACCCCACTGCATTTATTCTACGTCCTGCTTGCAGAGGCTCATTCTGCACAGCCAGAGGTGCTCTAATAAGAAGGAGCACCAGCAAAGCCCTCACCTAACGAGGCCACGCACTGCTAGTCTCCAGCATCACACCTCAGTACAGCACACACACTGCGCAGAGTCCAGCAATGCCCACTCCTCCCTGCTGAAATACATGGCCACCTCTGCAAAGGCCACGGGCTCCTGCAAGTGCTCCTTTCTGGGCACAGCCAAAGCCCAGGGAAGCAGCTTGGAGAGGAGAGAAACTCCAGTCCCAGCAGCTTCTCTGTTCCCAGCACACAAATGCTGGCTGAAGGACACTGAAGGACACTCTCCCCCCGCACTCCCATCTCTTGCCCCTTGCCCTCTCCTGGCTGCTTCCCCCAGCCCCTGCCTAAGATGGACATGCAGTGGCCATGTGCTGCTCTGCTGCAGGCTGCAGGCAGATGTTAAACTGGAGCCTGCTGGGACAAGAGAAATGGCAGGAGATGTGGGAGGAAATGCAGCAATTCCTGCCCAACCCCCACCCTCGCCAGCCCACCTGCAGGGCATTTCCTCGGGGGTAAAAGCAGGCTGGGACTCAGACCAGCAGACCTGCTCTTACCAGCCTTCCTTCCCAGCAAAGCCAGTGTGATGGTGTGCTCCCCCCTCCCCCTTTCTTCCTTTCTCCCACCTTCCTCCCTCAGCCTTGCACAGGAAGACAGTGAGCAACACTCCTAGCTAAACCAGACTAAAGATCACAAAACTGCCTCAAGCTGGGAGGCTGAAAGAACTGACAGCAGGCCTCTGGCTCAACATCTGAGGGCCAATTGAGCATATGCCTAAAAATAAAGTACGGCAATGAGTCAATCATCTTACCACCAAAATAGACAGCAGCACAAGCACCTCTTGAGCTCTCCTGCACAGAGGAACAGCTCTCCCCTTGAGCAGGCATGCCTCTTGAGGTTACACCTGCACAGAGATCCTTTCCACCTTGATGTCAAGACACCTTGTTGATACGGATCCTCAGTAAGTGACTAGTAGTTTGGGTGGGCTTTGTTAGCTCCACTACGGTTATATCTTTGATTGTGCACATAGGATCCCTTAGACACAAACTCTTGAACGCGTCTGGGACAAGGAGTGGATCCAGCTGTGCTGAGGATCCTTACCTCTGTGGTTTGAAGAGTTCAGACAGCAACGGGGCCTGCTCTGATCCTCATGACACAGCAGGAGAGCGTCCTGTAGGTGTGTGTTTAATCCTGCCCTCTATGTGGAAAATAACCAAGTGTATCCAGCCATCTCCAGTCTTGTTAAGTCACTGTCATATCACTACAGCATATCTACATTACATCAATAAATATACATTCCTGCTTCCCTCTTAGGAGTGTATATCGTAGCTGTATCCATCTGTTATAAATTGGTGAAGTCTGCACGATAGCAACTAGGGACATCAACTATGATAAGAGTCACGGAGTGAACTCCAGTCCCAAATTCCTATATGAATAGGCTCATGACAACTGTTCTAACTGAGAAAGAAGAGACCATTAGGGGCCACCAAAGGACGAAAGGGGGAAAAGGTATTATCTGCAAAATGCCAAGTTTGGAAGTTACATATGAAGCAAGGGAGAACATAAATAAATGGATCAGGGAGCAGAAACTAAAGCAAGAAATTTATTGATTTATTTTTTTATTTAGTAATAACCTACAGAAATTGATTTTGCTTGGGCTGTGTCAGGCACTCAGAACTATGCCACACACTATGCACAGGAGTGGAGATGGAAACGCATCGTATTGCGTAGCTACAAGTCTGGGAATCTATACTCTTAGTGAGGAATCAGAATCACCACACAACTGAAGCCCAGAATCATCACAGAGTCAAGGAATCTAGAATCATGAAACGATCACAGAATCTGAAATAACAGAACTTATAATCACAGGAGCTGGTATCCTCATAGCATCCTCATAGAATCCTCCAATAATCAATTCATAGAATCCTCAGACTCTAGAATCCTAGACTCTAGTAACCCCATAATAACCCCACAGTACTGAATCACCACATTTTGTTTCCTCACTCCCACAGAGGGAAACTTTCTGTGGAGCATGCTCACAATTGACAGTATCAGTCAGCATCACCCAGCACTCCTTATGGAACAGGTTACCTAGAATATCAAAGCACTGCCAGTTACAAGTGCTCAGAGGTTCTTCCTCAAAAGATGAATTGTTAATACTATCTTTCATTCTAATTTGGATACGGGAAGGGAACCGAGGTCTAGAATCTTTATGAACAGAATCCAACACCACTGTGCTCTTCACAAAACCTTTCCCCTTTGCCACAACACAGGGGAATGGGGAAAGTGAACCTTCATCCTGGTTTTCCACTACCCCTCAGGTCAGTCCCTGGGGACAGTTGGGACCCTTCTGGAGACGCCAGGAGCCCCCAGGACCCTCATCAGGCCCCGGGCATTTTGGTGCCACAAGCCCACTAGCACCCAGGGTGTATCCCCTGGTGTCCCACAGGACGTGACAGCCCAGGCAGGATGCAGCGTGACAGACCCATGTGGCTCCGTGGTGTGAGATTCGTATGTACTTCTCCCTGTCCCTGGCTGAAGTTCTCAGAGGGGTACACAGAGGTAGGAGAGAGCTAAGGACAAGGCCAAGGGGCACTTAGGGTGACAGGACATAGCCACAGCTTGGGGACAGTGGCCAGATGCTGGAGACATTCATATGGCAGGAAGGGACGCAAAGGACACAACCACAGCCCAAAGACATGGGGGGCAACAAAAGGGACCTTGCTCAGACCACTGGGACCACAGTGCCGTGGGTGAACACACTGCCACCCACCTAGTGAAAGCTGTGTCCTTGCTGCAGCTATGTCTCCAAAGGGCTTTAGTCAGTGCCAGAACCCACAGATCCCCTATACAGGGCAAAACTACAGAATTCTGCATCAATCAATCGTCAGGAGCTTCCATTCACTGACAACGTCACTGTGAGGCCAAGGTCCCCACAGGCCAGGTGACACAGGGACATCGCTGGGACACTGAGCGATCAGCGGCAGTGCTGTTGATGGCAGCATCAGCTCAAGGGGACACAGCACTGGCAATGCAGTGACAATGAGAATGTCATCAGTGACAACCACAACCCTCGAGTCCATTGGACACAGTGCTGAAGGTCAGTGTCAGTGACACTGCAACAACAACGCCAGGAGCTCCCCACAGCTGCCAGCACTGCCCCCCCCCCCCCCCCCCACAGACATTCCCACTCTCACAGCTCCCCACGGATGTCAGGCAGCAGGTGACAGGCGGTGATGGTGGCTACGGTGGCAGCCACAGCGCGCAGGTCACGGCGCACCAGGCACAGGCAGTGCGCGGTCGCAGCTGCCCCAGCTTGGGCGCGGCCCAGGGGCCCCCCCAGACCTTCCAGCAGCCGCGCAGCCCCACTGAAACTGCGTCCCAGTGCCTCAGCCATTGCGCCCCGCAGTCGCCCCTCGCCCGCCCCCAGCCTCTGCTGCAGCAGTGAGGGGCCCCCCCTGGACACCCCTGGCAGCGGCATCCGGGCCGCACTGTCCTCTTCCTCCTCCTCCTCGGTCTCCGACGCCTCCCCCGGAACCTTCAGCCCCACTGCGGGAGTCCCGGCTGTGTTCCCCCCCGGCTCCGGCTCTGAGTCGCTCTCCGAGGCCTCGCCCAGCACCAGCGTGGGGGAAAGAGGGACGGCCATGGTCTGCGAGAGGGGAATAAAAGGGAGGAGGGGGAGTCGGGGGGAAAACGGCCCCACCAGGCACGGAGACCCCCGGCTCTTTCTCCCGAGTCTCAGAGGAATACTGCGCACAACAGGCCCGTGCCCCCTCAGCCTCGTGAGACCCCCACTTCCTCACTCCCTTCCCAGCCCCGTGGGGTCCCCAGAACACGTCCAGGCACCCACAGCTCCAGGGGGATGCCGCATATTCCCTTCCCAACCCTACAGGAACCCCCACGCCCCAATAACCCGCCACCGAGCCCCGCAAGGACCCACATTCCCTCAGCCCAGTACCGCCGCCTCGCCAGGTCACGTGACGGTCACCCGGTACGCTACGCGTCGCGTCGAGTGACGTCACGCCTGCGTGCGCCCGCTGCCCGGACTTGCCCTCACTCAGACTGCGCACGCGCAGAGCGGGCAGCCGCGTTCGTCCAATCGTCCCTCCTCCCAAGCTTTAAGTGACAGCCAGGGTAGCCAATTGGCTCTGCGGGGACGAAGGGGAGGACGGCGCTCTCCCGGAAGAAGGATCGGGGAGGGAGCTTGCATGTAACAGGCAGCAGTAGAAGCCAATGAGATGGCCGAACAGGGCAGGGCTGGCCAATAGGAGAGGCGGGGGGCGGGGCGTGCAGGGGGCCGCGCAGGGCCGGAGCCTGCGCCTGCGCCTGCGCCTGCGCCGGGTTTGTCCGGTACGGCTGTGCCGCTCGGTGTGCACCGCTCCTCGGGACAGCGTGTGCCGGGGCCCTCCTCGGGAAATATTTCTTCCTTCTATGGAAACCAACGAGCACCCGGGCCTGCACTCTTGATATAAATACCCGGTGATGACCGACTTATTGCGGGCGACCGGGCGACGAATCCACCGTTGGGACAGCACTGCCGGTGTCAGGCCGTGTAAGGAGTCGCTGTCCTTCTGTTTGTGAGCTCCCTCCAGGCACGTGAAGGCCGCAGTGAGGTCTCCCCAGAGCCTTCTCCAGGCCGCACGAGCCCAACTCCCTCAGCCCTTCCTGTCGGTGAGGCGCTCCGGCCCTCCCAGCACCTTTGCGGGATTACGGCGGCCCGAGTGCAGCACCTCGCGCGTGGCCGTGTTGCACCTCATCTGGTTCACGCGGTGCTGCTTTTCAAGCCTGTCCCGGGCCCCCCTGGAGGGCGCACACAGCGCTGCCATCACTCACCGCTGCGCGAGATGCAGCTTCTGGTCCCTGGAATGCTGTGCAGCATGACATTAGCACAGAGCTCCTGTCAGAGCAGCGCAGATCCCAGCCCGGCCAGGCTGCCTGTGCCTGCTCCTGGGCTCCCAGCACTGACAGTGCCCACCAGGCCCATCTGTGTGGGTCGGGGGGGAGAGAGAGGCAGCAGGCCTTTGGGGTCGGGTCTGGGGGGCTGTGGGGGCCACAGACTATCACTGAGATACGAAATGTCTCTGCAGAGCTGGAAGGTCAGGAGCTGAGGAGAATATGAAGGGCTCCCATCATGCTGCTGAGTGCCCCTCCTCTCCTGGCCGTACGCTGAGGGCAGGTGGAGGCAGGGACAAGGGTCAGGAGCAAGGGCAGAATGATTTTTTGCTTTCTCAGTCTTCCTAGAAAGAAAGAAAGAAAAAAAATCTAAAATCTTTAAGATATGTGTGGGATCTGTTGAGTCACAGCCTGAACCACGGATTGATCACCTGTGGAAAGGACCCAGTCAGCCCTGAGAGCACAGGTGAAAGCAATTCATGTGTGCGAATGGAAGGAGGGGAGCCTGGCTGCAGCTCTCTTAGATCTCATTTAAGGGCTGACTGCTGCTGGGGAGGATCTTTGCCTGGTGAGCCCTCCTTGGTGAAGCTTCTTCCTGTGAATCTGGAATTTTCTGGTACAGGGGAGCAATCTTCTTCCCTTCCTTTATAGCACCTCTCTGTTGTGTGATGACAGAAGGACTAGCACCTCCGTTGTATTGCTTTTCCTATTGTACTGATCTGTCTAATTGCTACAGTGTATCTACTAAAAGCAAAAGAAAAGAATATCAAGCAAAATGAACTTTATTGCCCTTTTAAGGATACAGTATAGTACACTTCAGAAATACCCTCTCATCTGTAATTATTCTTAAACCCCAGAAATTTTCATACTAGAATTGGTTCTAGCAATTATCTCTTCAAGGCTCTCTCTCAATCTGTTAATTAACTATTTGAATTTTTTTCCTTACATCAAAATCTTTTGTTACTAAACAGGCTGATTGTGTTTTCTGCAGGTGGATTTGCCACAAGGTTTCTTACAATGACTAACAGTAGAAGGAAATGTGCTCTGAAGGGGTGTGCTTGCAAGTCGGCTCAAGAGAAATGAAAATCGTTGTAGCGGGGACCCTGCCTGGGAGCAGAGCATTACCAAATACGTTACTATGCAAAGAATCTCATGTTGAATAATTTAGAAATACCTTTTTGTTAGTGGTCAAGTAAAACATGGCAACAGAGGGTAATCTCAGGAAAAAGAGGGGATAAAAACATCTCTATCAAGCCCAGACTTGATGGGAAAGGAAGAGCTGAACAAGTGTGCGTGTCTGGGGGTGTTCATCTTCTAGACTGCACCCAGAGAAGGAGAATGATTGTGATGCTGCAGTCTCGGAACTCCAGTCAGTACACAAATGGAAGGATTTCTGGGCTGAGATGAATTTATCTCCGCAGCTTCTAATCTTTTGGATTTTGTGTTCTAGTGCAGAGAAGCTTTTGGGCATGATTTATCATCACTATAGCTAACACTGTATGGGAAAAAAACTGACTTTAGATCTTACATCAAAGCTTTTAACAAAGCTTGTTTCCCTGGATTTTACTTGCTTTCCATTGTCTCCACCTCTCTGGTGCCTCTTTAAAATATATGCCTAATCTGAAAGCTGAGTGCAAGAAATATTTGTCTGACTTGTTTGCTCCCATTCCGAATCTTATAAACACTAGTCTCTGTTGTGAAGGAGTCATGCATCATTAAGAGTAAATCTTTCTCGTACAAAAGCAAGAAAACAGAAGCAGTTCAAATGTTGCTTCTTACAGCAGTACAGCATCTCAGAACAGAGAAAAACACGGCTTGCAGAAACTTGATTTCTGTCTTATCAAAACAGATCTTCAGCTAGTCTCAGTTGTCTTAGATCTGACTCCTTCAAAGAAGTGATTATAATTGATAACTCCAGTCTCACCACATCAGAGTTTTCACCTATCAGTTGTGTGCAAGGAGAGTGACAGTACTGGCACACACATCTTGGCGCTGATGGTTCGAGATGGCCATAGAATCATAGAATGGCCCAGGTTGAAAACGACCGCAATGACCATCGAGTTTCAATGCCCCTGCTATGTGCAGGGTCGCCAACCACCAGAGCAGGCTGCCCAGAGCCACTTCCAGCCTGGCCTTGGATGCCCCATCCCTGGATGCATTCACAACCTACTTGGGCAACCTGTTCCAGTGCATCACCACCCTCTGGGTGAAAAACTTCCTCCTAATATCTAACCTAAGCCAGCCCTGTCTCAGTTTAAGACTATTCCTCCTTATCCTACCACTTTCCACCCTCACAAACAGCCGTTCCCCTTCCTGTTTATACGCTTCCTTCAAGTACTGGAAGGCCACAATGAGGTCCCCCTGGAGCCTTCTCTTCTCCAAGCTAAACAAGCCCAGTTCCCTCAACCTTTCCTCACAGGAGAGGTGCTCCTGCCCTCTGATCATCTTAGTGGCCCTCCTCTGGACCTGCTCCAAGAGCTCCATGTCCTTCCTGTACTGGGAGCACCAGGTCTGGACGCAGTACTTCAGATGGGGCCTCTCAAGAGCTGAGTAGAGGGGCACAATCACCTCTCCCTGCTGGCCACTGCCTTTTTTTTTTTTTTTTTTTTTTTTTTTTTTTAAATGCAGCCCAGCACACAGTTGGCCTTCCAGGCTGCAGGTGCACACTGCTGGTTCATGTCCAGCTTCTCATCCACCAGGACCCCCAGGTCCTTCTCCGCAGGGCTGCTCTCAAGGAGATCTTCCCCCCTGTTTATAGAAGTACCTGGGATTGCCCCGACCCAAGTGCAGCACCCTGCACTTGGCCTTATTGAACCTCATTAGGTTTTCGTGGGACCACTTCTCCAGCCTGTCCAGGTCCCTCGGGATGGCTTCCCTTCCTTCCAATGTATCGACTGCACCGCTCAGCTTGGTGGACAGAAACCACTCCCCACACCCTTACCTAGAGGCTCATGGTCCTGGCAGACATGGGAAGCCTGACCACCCGTGAAGACTGAGGCAAAGCACTCATTAAGTACCTCAGCTTTTTCTATGTCTGAGGAAGCCAGCTCCCCATTACCTTTCATCGGGGGGAGAACACTCTCCTTGGCCTGTCTTCCTCCTGCCTATGTACCTGTAGAACCCCTTCTTGTTGTCTGTCGCATCCCGCACCAAGTTCAGCTCCATCTGCGCCTTGGCTTTCCTAATCCTATCTCTACACACACGGACAACAGCCCTGTATTCCTCCCTGAATACACAACCCTGCTTCCACTTTCTGTACATTTCCCTCTTTTCTCTCAATTTAAGCTGCAGGTCCTTGCACAGCCACGACAGTCGCCTGCCTCCCCTGCTCAACGACTTCTGCTGGGGTATGGAGAGCCCTTGAGCTCTCGGAAGGGTGTCCTTAAAGAGCTGCCAGCTCTGGTCTGTGCCCATGCCCTTAAGGACAGTTTCCCAGGGGATCCCACTCAGCAGTTCCTTGAGCAGACGGAAGTTCGCTTTCCTAAAGCACAGCGTTGTGACTGTGCTTTTTGCCAGGCCCACATTCTTCAAGCTCACAAACTCCACCAAGGCATGGTCACTGCAGCCCAGGTTGCCTGCAATCTAAACCTCTCCATCTATTACCTGGACCAGAAAGTTGTCCTCAACAGACTCCAGGAATCTCTTGGATTGTCTGCCACCCACCGTGGCACTATCCCAGCAGATATCCGGGTGGTTGAAATCCTCCATCAGGAGGAGAGCCCGCAAGCATGACACCTCCTGCCGCTGAAGCAAGAAGGCCTCGTCCACAGCCTCTTCCTGATCAGGTGGCCTGTAACAGACCGCAGCCGCTAGATGCCCTTTGCTGGACTGATCCGCAGTTTTTACCCACAAGCTCTCAACCTGATCATGGCTGTTCCTCAGACGCAGCTCTTCACAATCTGTCCACTTCCTAACATAAGAGGGCAACTCCACCACTCTCCTAACCTGTCTATCCCTTCTGAAAAGCCTGTAGTCCTCAATCAGGGTATTCCAATCATGCGATTCATCCCACCCTGTTTCCATGATAGCAATTAGGTCATACTTTCCCAATTGCACCACAGTTTCTAGCTCCTCCTGTTTATTTCCCATGCTGCACGCATTGATATAGAGGGACTTCAGCTTAGCCACTGGCCTCATTGCCTTCTCAGAGGAGCCCTCCCTAGTACCTCCAGGATGAGTCTGGGGTTTTCCCTTACCACCTCCCAAGGTGACAGCATTCCCAGGTGCTTCTCATGGCTTCAAGCTGCACCAGGGAAGATTCAGGCTGGACGCTAGGAAATACTCCTTCTCTGAAAGGGTGGTCAGGCACTGGAATGGGCTGCCCAGAGAGGTGGTGGAGTCACTGAGCCTGGTAGTGTTCAAAGAGCGTTTCGATGTTGTGCTGAGGGACATGGTTTAGCGAGAACCATTGGTGAAGGGCGAATGGTTGGACTGGATGCTCCTGTGGGTCTTTTCCAACCTTAGCAATTCTATGATTTTATGATTCTCTGTCACCCAGTATACCACCTTCCCCCATCATACCTAGTTTAAAGCCCTGCTAACCAGCCCTGCCAGCTTATTTCCAAAAATATTTGTGGCCCTTCTAGTCAGTCGGCTCCCATCCACTGTCAGCCTTCTCCCTTTCTCAAGGCTGCATCCCAAGCCATGGTACCCAAAGCCCTGAGCATGACACCATTCACAAAGCCATTCCTTCAACATGTGCACCCTCCTCCTTTTATCCAGATCCCAGTCACCAACTGAGAGGACAGAGGAAAACGCTGCTTGCACGCCAGATCCCTTCAGAAGTCTTCACAGACCCCTGAAGTCCCTTCTGATCACCCGAGGACTTCTTTTGCCTATCTCTTCATTTCCAATGTGGAAAGACAGTAGTGGATAATAATCGGAGGGCTTAACCAGGCGAGTGATGTTCCTAGCAATGCCCCTCACCCGGGCACCAGGCAGGCAGCACACCTCCCTGCGGGACGGATCCAAGCAGCATATCGGGTCCTCGGTTACCCTCAGAAGGGAGTCCCCTATGACAACAGCCCTTCTTTTTTTCCTGACTGACACTGTAGCAGAACGGGGAGCAGACTGACCAGCCTTGGGCAACCTCTCCTGCACAGATGGACTTTCACCAACATCCACATCCCCCAGTCCCTCTAGCTCCAGAGCCTCATACCTGGTATTGTAAGGGCACCTGGGAAGGTGGGACAGGCTGAGGGGCAGTCCGCTTGTTGCCCCGAGCAGGGACTTGTTTCCATCCCTCGCTGTCTTTGAGGTCACCCGTTCCCACCTGACTGCGAGACAGCAGATGATCCCCCACTGCCTGAAAAGCATCTCCCCCACACCCTTCCTGTAGGGACGGCCGAGCGCAGCTCCACCGACCAATCCCCTTCCCACAGTCCCGGATGCTCCTCAGCCCTTCCACTTCCTCCTTCAGCTCTACCACCAGGCTGGGCAGATCCTCCACCCGCTCACAGGCGGTATCCCAGCTGCCCTCCCGTAGCAGCAACAGGGCCGAGCATTCTGCGCAGCCTGAGACCTGAACTGTGGCACGGACACTCGTGCTTTCAGTCTCTGCATGCCTTTTAGCAGCAGCTCGCTGCCGTGTGGTGACCGTGGTTGCACCTCGGTGTGCCCGGAGAGCAACGACCTGTTCAGTGCTAAGTGCTAACCGCCCTCCTACATGGCAAGGTGCCCCGCCTTGCCTGCTCGCTGAGTCGCTCGGGGTTTGCCCTGAAAATCACTCTCTTCACAGCGAGACAACAACCCGACTCCCTGTGTAGTCGCGCGAATGGGTACCTTACCGTATCACCTCGCCCGAACGGCCCCGCGGTTCACACGCCCTGACTCCGCCTCTCCTCCTCGGGGCAGGGACAGCTGGGAAGCAGCGAACCTCGGTGACAGAGCAGTCGGCAATCAAACCTTGGCCATCATAAGCTCATTGCTGCCCTGACCCTTTCCCTGCCCTTGCTACCTCAGCAATGTTGAGTCTGGTGCTTTCTGGGGGGCTGACTGTTGCACAAAGTAATAGAGGTGAATGCTGGGCTCGCCAAAAGGGCTCCAAGAGGAGTGATCTTCAGAGAGCAATCCTTCCTCCGTGGCAGTCAGCCCTTAAATGGGGTTTAGGAGAGGTGGAGCCTGGCTCCACCCCTTCCGGTCACACAGGTGGAGTTGCAGTTCAACAGTTCTCATACAGGGCCCCACGCCTGGGTGCAGTACTCCAGATGGGGCCTCACAAGAGCTGAGTAGAGGGGGACAACCACCTCCCTCTCCCTGCTGGCCACCTCTTTCTTAACGCAGCCCAGAACACACTTGGCCTTCCAGGCTGCCAGCACACACTGCTGGCTCACGTCCAGCTTCTAAAATCACACAACGCTGGAATGGTTTGTGTTGCATGGCTCCCTGAAGATCACAGAACCACTGGATTTTTGTACGCTGGAAGTGTCCTTGAAGATCACAGAACAATAGGATGGCTTGTGTTGAAAACGTCCCTGAAGATCACAGCACAGTAGACTATCCTTGGTACACTATCATTGGTAGAGGGCCTCGAGGATTTGGCAGTACCTCCCAACCCAGAGGAGATGCTGGTCATAACCTCCACCACCTCTCTGGGCAACCCGTCCCAGGGCTCCCCCACCCTTACCGTAAAGAAGGTCTTCCACATGTTTGCATGGAACTTCCTGTGCTCAAGTTCTAGGCCACTGCTCATTGTCCTCCGCTACGCACCACCGAGAAGAGCCTGGCCTCATCCATTTTCCTCCCACTTCCCTTCAGATATTGATTAACACTCGCTTTGAATCTCTAGTTATAGGGTCTGAGATGATGGAGATCTGCCGGCTACTTTTCCATACCAGCCCCCTCGCATGGCAAAATCTTCTGGTTCTTTCTACCAGTTGTGCAAACCCCAGAACTTGCTGGACTCACGGATTCCACGCTACCCCACCTGAGCCGTGATTCGTGTTCACGCGTCCCAGGCTGTCAGACGACGATTGCCCCCAGGATTGTTCCTGGGCAGTGGGGCGCAAAGCAGGAGTCAGATACAACTAGGGCATCCCCTAATGTTCCAATTCATTGCCCCTTGCTACCCAGAGGCAAGCAGGGGCAAGGGAAGAGGAGGAGTACCTCCACGTACCGGTCCTCCGCCTTTTGTCTCAGGAGAAGTGGTGCACCGAGAGGCCTGAGAGAAGGGGGAGAGAAGGTGTGGCAGTTGCACCGCCACAGTTGACACAGGCACTCCAGGCTTTAGGTAACAACTGTCCAGGAAGTCAGAACACCAAACCTTCCTTCCAAATGAGCCCAACACAGAGTTTTACTGAGCAGAGAGGAAGGAAGCAGCGTGCAATTTGAGCCTTGCAGGTGGGCATCCTTCTGTGCCAGAAGTTCTTTGTCCTCTTAATAGTGAAGGGAGTGACGTGTGGAATCAAACTCTGGAACCCACGTAAGGTTACAAAGCAGGTACGCTCATTACGGCGCCGGGTGCGGGGGGGGATATCTCCTCCTAACTCGCACACAGAGAAAAGCACTGGTTACATACTTACAGACATAACATCCACATATTCATTACGTTCCACAAAAATGGGCTGGAATTCTGAGAAACTATTAACGTATTGTCCCACCCTCTTGAGCACGCGTCCTAAAAATGTGGTGGGGGTCTCTGGCGGTCAGTGGATGAAGGCTCGTAGTCTACCTCGCTGTGAACTTCCGACCTTTTAAGGGGGGGTAGCCCGAACCAGCTCCTACTGGCGTTGTGTTGAGCTGAGACATCTGTTTCACCATCCCATCTTCAACAACAGGAGCCTATTCTACTTTCTCATCGTTGTTTGGCAGCGAGTTTCCGTGGACTCTGCATTCTCTTCTTGAGCTTACGTGTCTGCAAGCATCTTGTCCTTCAGCGTGAATCCACTCCAGTTCTTTCCACAATATGGAAAGGCTGTTCTCATGATTCAGGAGACAGCTAGGGCTGGGGAATGGATGCATGGCACCTTAACTCTGACCAGCAAGGAAATCAGGAGAACGGAATGCAGACACTGCCAACTTCTACCGGCTCAAATCTGCTTCAAGACTCATTGCAAAGTCTCAGCTAGAAAAAGGATCACCTCAGTGTATCCAAGAAAAAGAGCAGGCGCTTTTTGGGTTGGTTGGTTGTTTGTTTTATTGTGGGTGGTGTTTGTTTGTTTGTTTGTTTAATATACCACAAGACTATGCAGTTACACTGTCAGTCACCTCAGAGTGTTCCCAAAGGAGCTCATCCACGTCCTGCACACACTCCACCTGAACATCAAGTGGAGCAGGGGGTAGTCTTGCAGATGGAGTAACGCAGGAATTTTGACAGGATGTTGCTGCATGATGGAATCTCTGCATCCACTTATTCATCAAGTATCCAGCAGGAGAGCACAGAGCTCCGGAGGCATCGTTGTATCCAGTTCGTCATCTGAAACCTCCGCAACCAAATTGGATGGGACCAGTCCTCTTGTGCCATCTGTCAGCTCTCCCTGAAACCAGCCATTCTCATCCACAGCTCCAAAGACGTTAAGGTGTTGTCCAGCGGTCAGAGGAAGCTCGCTTTCTGGCTCCTCATTAGGACCCTCAACAGGATTGTAGCTATGCCGAGCTAAGAATCTTTGAAATGTTGCTGATGCTTGTCCCAGAGAATGCAGGGTGAAGGACAAAAGCTCTGCTGCTGGTTCTCCGCTCTCACTTTCAGGGCCGTCCCCTGACAGAAAGCAGCACTCAGGACTGTTCCCGTGGACCTCTTTCACGGCTTTGAGTTCAAGCTCCAAGTCTTCCAGATGACTTTGAAGACCTTTGGCCTCTTGGATGGCAGAATGGAATGCACTGGGACGATGGCTGAGATTCTTCTTTGATGGGGCAAGAGTCTCTTCGGCTGCCTCTCCCAGCTCCGTTCTGCCCTCGTCTCCAGTTGGAACTCTCTCCTAGTTGGTATCAGGATGAGCCTGCTCTGCTGCTCTCTCTTCTCTCTTGCACACTCTGTGAGAATGAGTTTCAGAAAGCACTACTCACTGACAGGAAATAAGGGGAAACTTGAAAGACTTGGCAACGTAAGTCCTGGCCGTGTACTGCCAGCAACTGATCTGGCCGCCCAGGATCCTGGCACCACAAATGCTTCGTTGCCAAATGCAGCAATGAAGTGTTCTGGGGAAAAGCCAACTCACACGTATTTTTGGCACATCCATATCACAGCACCACAGGCCAGCACCAGCGCAGACAGCAGCACAGCTGAGAACAGTACCATCGCTGCGATGTGGCGCCTTCGCGCAGATCTGCCAACAGCAGCCTTTGTGCTCGTCCCGGCATTCATCCCTGGGAGAAACGAGACAACATCCCACGTTACCCTCACCTGCGCTACAGATAACCTCTCAGTGTGCTTCATGGACCCAGGAGATTTTCATCAGTGGGTGCCTCTGCCTCTGGCGCCCAGGCACCAGAGGACAAGAAGGACTGCTTCCACCTCTCGTTGGGTAGGGAGAGGCCGCACAGGCACTGCCCGTGTCTTCCTCTGGGCCGAGGGCTGGGGCTGTGCCCTGGGGTCTGGGCTTTGTCTGTGGGAAGCACTGCAGAGCAGAATCCCTCGCACTTTCCCCAGCGCACGCGTCCCGCGCTCTCCCGCAGGACACCCCCCCCCGGCTGAAGGTCGGGCTCCAGCCAGCACAGGGCACAGCCGGAGCCAGCCCAGGGGAGAAACACTCCTGCAGGCTCCTCCCACACAGGACCCCGCTCATCGCCCTCGGGTGGCTTTGCTCCAAAAGGGCAAAACTCACCACTCTCTGGGAACTGGGAGTGGTGGGAGCTGAGCAGCGTCACAGAGGCCTGCACGTACCTTCTCCGGCACACTGCTGGAACAACTCTCCACACCCCACTGAGGTCAGCCGTGTTCAGAGAGCCATCCCTGGCTTCTTTTACACGTGCCCTGTGCTCACACGCTCAGGTTCGGCTGCTGACCTGGCGTGCAAGAGCAGGCAGCAAGAGCCTGCAGGCACACAGTGGCTCTGGTGAGTGACACTGGATGACCACGGGACAGAAATTACCTGGCATGACAGTTGTTGGCGCTGCCTGCGTTCCTCTGCCCGAGACTGGCAGTGTGGGATGGCTGCCTTCTTCCTGCAGTGCATCCTGCTCACTTTGTTGGTCAGTTCCTTTAGAAAGAAAGCAGGGCAGTAGGATTGGATGTGATGTGCTCTCATCGGGAACTGAGCTACTCCAGTCCCGCGCTCAGGCAAAGCCTGCTGGTCCCAGCCCCACAGATCCACTGCGACCCCCTCCGTTGCCCAAGGGCATTTGGGCCCTCCCAGGAATTGGAGGGTGCCAACCCTCTCACGCCTCTCGAGGAATCAGCTCCTATGCAAGGCCCTCACACCCTGTGCTGTGAGCGTCACCAACCATCACGTTCCACCCATCACAGGCCAGGCATCTGCAGGCTGAAATTCAAGCTCAGACAGAAGCGCCTTCAGAATCAGCATCCCACCTTGTTTCCACCATTAGCAAAGGCATCCCTGCTCGGGATGCTCCTCCTGCACCTCTGACAAGTAATGGTCGTGCTGGGGGAGCAGCTGCCCCCGGGCCTTGGCTGGATGCAGAAGTGGCAGCAGACCATCTCTGGTGCTTGACAGTGCCTGCAAGGCGCTACATGGAACACCACCGCAGCACGGCTCTGAGCGATCCCTTCCTGCTGTGCAGGCTACAGCTTGTCCACACACGTACATCAGACCTCAGCTTCCCAGGTCTCACAGTGAACAGACTCAAGTATACCCACCACGCGCTGCCTTCTCCATTTCCTTCACCAGTTCCTTGAGGAGACGGGATGAGCCCTGGGAGTATTCTCCTCTTTTGGATTCATCCTTTCCTTTTTCCGGACCTTAACAGAATGCATGAAGTTAAATATCACGTGCATGAGGTTTTGAAGACCAGCAGTGAGTCAGTGAGACAAACTACTCACCGCTGGGATTCCAGCTGGGCTCCAGCGCAGGAGGAAACACATGACCGGGCAAAGCCCTCCCTGGGGGCACTCCTGCAACCAAAGACCCACTGAAAAGTTTCAGTCATACGCTACAGCATCACTGAATAGCGGAGCATACGGGGGATCGTGCCATGAAATGGCACTGAAATGGGCAGTGAAAGCTCTCCAAGGAATTACAAAGCCAGGACATACCCATGCGATCTGCCGGAGTTTCAGTCCCAGAGCTCAGAGCGGAACCTGGATCACCTCCTCCAGTCACATCTGCAAACAAACGCAGGACAGAGCAACTCCCATTAAACATCCTTCCAGTCAGAATGACACAGGATGCAATTAAAGCTGGGCATTCCTTCACGACACCATTCTCTCCCTTCCACACAGGAGCACCTCGGAAACAGTTCCTGGGTGCCTGCAGGGGCACCACCATCATACAGAACTAACCCCGTGTGGAACTGCCCAGAGGAGCGCCCGCCTGGAGCTCACCCCAGCTCTAAACTCAACTGCATGGACTGGATTAAACCTAGGCTTTGGTGAGCCGCTGCCTGGAGACACAGCTGTAATCAAGGACAGCGGAGAAACGTTCCCATTGCACGTGCCCATCTCTCTCTCCCTTACTGAGCTGCGGTGATGGAAGGGGCTCAGGTAATGACATGGGGGGAAAGTTCCAAAGCTGCAGAGAGGCCAGGTGACCTGCTGGCTGGTATTCCACAGCTTTCCAAATACTTTCTCCAGGCCGTGGGAGACAATTCTCAGGGACCTCATGGAAGAACATTCGGCCCCCTGGAATTTTCTTACTGGGAGACCTCGCAGATACAGAGACAAAGCCAACGCAACGCTGACAGCACGGAGCACCCAAGAAACAACGACCACCCATGCTTCTCGGGGAGAAGAACCCGCTGGCCGGTGAAAAGCGCAACCCTTGCTGAACTAGCCCAGCCACAAAGGAACAAATATCGAGGACGTGAAGCCCGGCTACTTACCTCCAGCATCCCCTTCAGGCTCAGAGGCAGGATTCTGTTCTGCTGATTCACCAGCAGGGCCTGCAGGCACAAGTGTAATCAGACACAGGTGAGGAGAGCTTCCAGCACACGTGGGGGCCTCCTTTTCCCTGAGTGGGGAAAGGTGGGCCAGGGAATGCCACGGCCCAAATACGAAGGTCTGGGCTCTCTCAGCTGAAGAGGGGCAGCGGTAACCTTCCCACTGAAATGTGGCAGCTCTCCGAGTAAAGAAATACTCATGGCTCATCTGTGCAAGCCCTTCAAGGCACAAACAGGCTTGGAAGACCTTGAGAGGGTCTTAAGCAAAATTGCACGCAAGTAAACTATGGGAGCATGAATGTTTCTGCCTCCAAGGAAACAGACACTCACAACTTACCTCTGGGTTGTCCCAGAGGCACAGGCACAAAATCCGGATCCAAACGATCATCCGGAAAGGGAGCACCAAGTTCATCTCCTGGAATCAAGAACACATGAAAGAAGGTCCCATTGGATGGTGTGATCTCCTTCTCCCTCAGTAACTGGATGTTGCTGGGCCGTGGAACGGGATGGGAGAAGGACTCAGGTCACGATTCCCAAAGTTGCAGAGTGGCCAGGATGACCTGTAGGCTGGCACCTGGCAGCGTACACAATACTCTCTCCAGGCCATGTGCCACATCCCTCACGGACCGCATGGAAGAAGATGCAGCTCCTGGGGGCTTTCTTACTGGGAGGCCTCCAATGCACAGGAAGGTCACACTGAAGCACTGGAGGAAAGCACGCCTGTCTCTTCCTCTGGGCTGTGGGCCGGGGCTCTGTGTTGGAAACTGGGATTCATCTACGGGGAGTACCATGAGCCTGGAGCAGAAATGCTCACGCTTCTCCCAGCACACATCTGCCAAGCTCTCCCCAGGACATCTCCCACGACTGAAGGCTGTGCTCCAGCCAGCAAGCAGCAGAGCCATGGCCCGGCATGGCTGGAGCCAGCCCTGAGGAGCAGCGCTGCCACGGGCTCTTGCCCGGCTCCTGCGGTGCTGCCCATCGCCCCCTGCCCAACACCACCCCCCATGGAAGGCCAGCCCCAGGGAAGTGTGGCACAGGGCCGTGGGGACACAGCCTGACTTCTTGCCCCCACTGCTGCTCAGTCCGTGTCCCATCTCTGCCCACCCACCTGCTCCCGGTGCTCGCCACGGAGCAGCACAGGTCTCCCGGAAACACATGGCCATCAGTAGGAGGAAGAGGACAAAGCGGGCAGGGGCCATGGCTCCCCACACTCGCACCATGCTTCCAACACCACCGCTGCAGCCACAGTGAGCGTCGCACAGAGCAAAGCCTGCGGCACAGGACAGCGTCGCAGCCAGGCCTTGTGAGCTCACGGCACAGCACCGCACAGCCATTGGACGGGGCATTGTGACCTCACGGCTCCGAGATTCCGGGTGGCGGCTCCCCGCGGGCTGCTGCTCTTGTGATGTGCTGCACCAGGGCTGCGTGGGGCCCGTGCTTACGTCATAGAAACGCAGAATCATAGAGCGGCTTGGGGTGGAAGGGACAGCAAAGAGCTTAGAACCCCAACCCCACTGCCGTGGGCAGGGATGCCACCCACGGGGTCATGCTGCCCAGAGCCCCACCCAGCCTGGCCTTGAACACCTCCAGGGATGGAGCATCCACAGCTTCACTTGGCAAACATTTCTAGGGCTTCAACAGCCCCAGGAGGGAATTATTTCCAGCTCGGTGCACCCATGACACCTCAGGCCATTGGGGAAGAGATGCAATATGGAAATGGGGTCTGGATCAAGGACGCTATTGCACAGGTTATCCATGCGTGTCAAACGTGCTGCAATTAAGCAAGCCAAGCGGATAAAGCCTCTCCAGTATGGAGGATGATGGCTGAAATACAAACACGGGGAAGCTGACCTTCTCACAGACCTGCCAAGTCAAGTGTCACGTGCTTACGTTTTTGTTGATAGATCTGCAGTTTCATCTGTTTTCCTTCAGTTTTCCAGCACCTTGGCTAAGGACATCCCCTTTCCTGCACCAAGTATATTTCCCACACGTAGCTTGCTTCCAAGCCTGCATTTAGTAGCAGAAATTGAAGGCTTGCTGGTTGGCACCTCCCATCACCAAAGTCCCCCAAAGTGAACTCACTGCTGCTGGCAACTGGACGCTTGGTGCCGAGAGGACCGTCACCTATGGGGTCCCACCTGGGTCTCCAGAAGCTGTTGCACTTTTGGAAGCAGAGCATCCAAATACATTGCCTATATACATCCAATACAGTGTCCATACAACACTGCCATTGAATCAGAGCCTGCCACTTTCCCTATGACCAGGCAAAGTGCGTGAAGGCAAGCTGAACTGCTGAACCAGGCACCACATGGGGCTTATGTATTTGTGTCAAAAGACAGCATACATTTTCTCACTCATCTTGTCTGGCTACCTGGTGACAATAAGCCCTGCTTAGTGCTTATTTCAAAAGGGCAGCAGGTCCTCGCTGGCCACGTGCAGGGGCTTCTCAGACACATATGCCAGCGAGGTGTGGGCACAGCCGGTAGAACAGCTCCTGGTGGTAAGTTTTGGGCACAGAGCACTGCAGCGCCCGGAACAAAGCCAGCAGCAGGCAGATGAGAGTGAGGCAGATGTGGGGAAGAAGGGGGTGGAGAATGGGGCAGGTCAAACATGCCCCTACCCCATAGTGGCACGCACACACGCCGTACAGAGGGGACAATCAGGATCAGCTGCACAGCCATGGTCACGCAGGGCAGCGGGAGACCAGGAGAGGGGCACAGCAGGAACGCAGCAGCACAGACCTGGGCCTGGGCCCGCTGCTCCAGGGACACCCGTCCCTACAGAGAAGCTTCCCAGGCAGTCTCAGTGCTGACTGACCCTCTGGCATTCAGCGGGCCAAATGGAAGCAAAAATAACAAGAAGAATCAGACTTAGTTTTCAATAAGAAAGATTCTAAAATGGGACTTCACTTCTTAAGTTCTTTACTACGAATAAAAGCGCAAGTCTACCCTAAATATAGCACTATTAAAATGTGTATACTTTTTTTTTTTTTTTTTTTTCCAAAAAAAATAAACCTACAACTGCTGATACCTTTTCTCGCATGTCAGGTGGGCTGGGGCTGCAGCAGCCCTGCCTCTTCCCAGTCATGCCTGCATTGGAAGGGTCCTGGAAAATCTCACAGAATCATAGAATGGCCTGGGTTGAAAAGGACCACAATGACCATCGAGTTTCAACCCCCCTGCTATGTGCAGGATCGCCAACCACCAGAGCAGGCTGCCCAGAGCCACTTCCAGCCTGGCCTTGAATGCCTCCAGCGACGGGACATCCACAACCTCCTTGGGCAACCTGTTCCAGTGCGTCACCACCCTCTGGGTGAAAAACTTCCTCCTAATATCTAACCTAAACCACCCCTGTCTCAGTTTAAGACCATTCCTCCTTGTCCTACCACTATCCACCCTCAAAAACAGCCGTTCCCCTTCCAGTTTATACTGCTCCCTTCAAGTACTGGAAGGCCACAATGAGCTCCCCCTGGAGCCTTCTCTTCGCCAAGCTAAACAAGCCCAGTTCCCTCAACCTTTCCTCATAGGAGAGGTGCTCCTGCCCTCTGATCATCTTAGTGGCCCTCCTCTGGACCCGCTCCAACAGCTCCACACCCTTCCTCTACTGGGGGCCTGTAGAGCAAATAAGGATACGGATATAAGAAACTATCGCCTTTGAAAAGGAATAATCAGAGATGAACAGGAAGCTTACCCGTGTCCTGGGCTCGCCAAAAGGGCTCCAAGAGGAGTGATCTTCAGAGAGCGATCCTTCCTCCGTGGCAGTCAGCCCTTAAATGGGGTTTAGGAGAGGTGGAGCCTGGCTCCACCCCTTCCGGTCACACAGGTGGAGTTGCAGTTCAACAGGTCTCATACAGGGCCCCAGGCCTGGGTGCAGTACTCCAGATGGGGCCTCACAAGAGCTGAGTAGAGGGGGACAACCACCTCCCTCTCCCTGCTGGCCACCTCTTTCTTAACGCAGCCCAGAACACACTTGGCCTTCCGGGCTGCCAGCACACACTGCTGGCTCACGTCCAGCTTCTAAAATCACACAACGCTGGAATGGTTTGTGTTGCATGGCTCCCTGAAGATCACAGAACCACTGGATTTTTGTACGCTTGGAAGTGTCCTTGAAGATCACAGAACAATAGGATGGCTTGTGTTGAAAACGTCCCTGAAGATCACAGCACAGTAGACTATCCTTGGTACACTATCATTGGTAGAGGGCCTCGAGGATTTGGCAGTACCTGAGAGGCATCCCAACCCAGAGGAGATGCTGGTCATAACCTCCACCACCTCTCTGGGCAACCCGTCCCAGGGCTCCCCCACCCTTACCGTAAAGAAGGTCTTCCACATGTTTGCATGGAACTTCCTGTGCTCAAGTTCTAGGCCACTGCTCATTGTCCTCCGCTACGCACCACCGAGAAGAGCCTGGCCTCATCCATTTTCCTCCCACTTCCCTTCAGATATTGATTAACACTCGCTTTGAATCTCTAGTTATAGGGTCTGAGACGATGGAGATCTGACGGCTACTTTTCCATACCAGCCCCCTCGCATGGCAAAATCTTCTGGTTCTTTCTACCAGTTGTGCAAACCCCAGAACTTGCTGGACTCACGGATTCCACGCTACCCCACCTGAGCCGTGATTCGTGTTCACGCGTCCCAGGCTGTCAGACGACGATTGACCCCAGGATTGTTCCTGGGCAGTGGGGCGCAAAGCAGGAGTCAGATACAACTAGGGCATCCCCTAATGTTCCAATTCATTGCCCCTTGCTACCCAGAGGCAAGCAGGGGCAAGGGAAGAGGAGGAGTACCTCCACGTACCGGTCCTCCGCCTTTTGTCTCAGGAGAAGTGGTGCACCGAGAGGCCTGAGAGAAGGGGGAGAGAAGGTGTGGCAGTTGCACCGCCACAGTTGACACAGGCACTCCAGGCTTTAGGTAACAACTGTCCAGGAAGTCAGAACACCAAACCTTCCTTCCAAATGAGCCCAACACAGAGTTTTACTGAGCAGAGAGGGAGGAAGCAGCGTGCAATTTGAGCCTTGCAGGTGGGCATCCTTCTGTGCCAGAAGTTCTTTGTCCTCTTAATAGTGAAGGGAGTGACGTGTGGAATCAAACTCTGGAACCCACGTAAGGTTACAAAGCAGGTACGCTCATTACGGCGCCGGGTGCGGGGGGGGATATCTCCTCCTAACTCGCACACAGAGAAAAGCACTGGTTACATACTTACAGACATAACATCCACATATTCATTACGTTCCACAAAAATGGGCTGGAATTCTGAGAAACTATTAACGTATTGTCCCACCCTCTTGAGCACGCGTCCTAAAAATGTGGTGGGGGTCTCTGGCGGTCAGTGGATGAAGGCTCGTAGTCTACCTCGCTGTGAACTTCCGACCTTTTAAGGGGGGGTAGCCCGAACCAGCTCCTACTGGCGTTGTGTTGAGCTGAGACATCTGTTTCACCGTCCCATCTTCAACAACAGGAGCCTATTCTACTTTCTCATCGTTGTTTGGCAGCGAGTTTCCAGTGGACTCTGCATTCTCTTCTTGAGCTTACGTGTCTGCAAGCATCTTGTCCTTCAGCGTGAATCCACTCCAGTTCTTTCCACAATATGGAAAGGCTGTTCTCATGATTCAGGAGACAGCTAGGGCTGGGGAATGGATGCATGGCACCTTAACTCTGACCAGCAAGGAAATCAGGAGAACGGAATGCAGACACTGCCAACTTCTACCGGCTCAAATCTGCTTCAAGACTCATTGCAAAGTCTCAGCTAGAAAAAGGATCACCTCAGTGTATCCAAGAAAAAGAGCAGCGCTTTTTGGGTTGGTTGGTTGGTTGTTTTATTGTGGGTGGTGTTTGTTTGTTTGTTTGTTTAATATACCACAAGACTATGCAGTTACACTGTCAGTCACCTCAGAGTGTTCCCAAAGGAGCTCATCCACGTCCTGCACACACTCCACCTGAACATCAAGTGGAGCAGGGGGTAGTCTTGCAGATGGAGTAACGCAGGAATTTTGACAGGATGTTGCTGCATGATGGAATCTCTGCATCCACTTATTCATCAAGTATCCAGCAGGAGAGCACAGAGCTCCGGAGGCATCGTTGTATCCAGTTCATCATCTGAAACCTCCGCAACCAAACTGGATGGGACCAGTCCTCTTGTGCCATCTGTCAGCTCTCCCTGAAACCAGCCATTCTCATCCACAGCTCCAAAGACGTTAAGGTGTTGTCCAGCGGTCAGAGGAAGCTCGCTTTCTGGCTCCTCATTAGGACCCTCAACAGGATTGTAGCTATGCCGAGCTAAGAATCTTTGAAATGTTGCTGATGCTTGTCCCAGAGAATGCAGGGTGAAGGACAAAAGCTCTGCTGCTGGTTCTCCGCTCTCACTTTCAGGGCCGTCCCCTGACAGAAAGCAGCACTCAGGACTGTTCCCGTGGACCTCTTTCACGGCTTTGAGTTCAAGCTCCAAGTCTTCCAGATGACTTTGAAGACCTTTGGCCTCTTGGATGGCAGAATGGAATGCACTGGGACGATGGCTGAGATTCTTCTTTGATGGGGCAAGAGTCTCTTCGGCTGCCTCTCCCAGCTCCGTTCTGCCCTCGTCTCCAGTTGGAACTCTCTCCTAGTTGGTATCAGGATGAGCCTGCTCTGCTGCTCTCTCTTCTCTCTTGCACACTCTGTGAGAATGAGTTTCAGAAAGCACTACTCACTGACAGGAAATAAGGGGAAACTTGAAAGACTTGGCAACAGTAAGTCCTGGCCGTGTACTGCCAGCAACTGATCTGGCCGCCCAGGATCCTGGCACCACAAATGCTTCGTTGCCAAATGCAGCAATAAAGTGTTCTGGGGAAAAGCCAACTCACACGTATTTTTGGCACATCCATATCACAGCACCACAGGCCAGCACCAGCGCAGACAGCAGCACAGCTGAGAACAGTACCATCGCTGCGATGTGGCGCCTTCGCGCAGATCTGCCAACAGCAGCCTTTGTGCTCGTCCCGGCATTCATCCCTGGGAGAAACGAGACAACGTCCCACGTTACCTTCACCTGCGCTACAGATAACCTCTCAGTGTGCTTCATGGACCCAGGAGATTTTCATCAGTGGGTGCCTCTGCCTCTGGCGCCCAGGCACCAGAGGACAAGAAGGACTGCTTCCACCTCTCGTTGGGTAGGGAGAGGCCGCACAGGCACTGCCCGTGTCTTCCTCTGGGCCGAGGGCTGGGGCTGTGCCCTGGGGTCTGGGCTTTGTCTGTGGGAAGCACTGCAGAGCAGAATCCCTCGCACTTTCCCCAGCGCACGCGTCCCGCGCTCTCCCGCAGGACACCCCCCCCCGGCTGAAGGTCGGGCTCCAGCCAGCACAGGGCACAGCCGGAGCCAGCCCAGGGGAGAAACACTCCTGCAGGCTCCTCCCACACAGGACCCCGCTCATCGCCCTCGGGTGGCTTTGCTCCAAAAGGGCAAAACTCACCACTCTCTGGGAACTGGGAGTGGTGGGAGCTGAGCAGCGTCACAGAGGCCTGCACGTACCTTCTCCGGCACACTGCTGGAACAACTCTCCACACCCCACTGAGGTCAGCCGTGTTCAGAGAGCCATCCCTGGCTTCTTTTACACGTGCCCTGTGCTCACACGCTCAGGTTCGGCTGCTGACCTGGCGTGCAAGAGCAGGCAGCAAGAGCCTGCAGGCACACAGTGGCTCTGGTGAGTGACACTGGATGACCACGGGACAGAAATTACCTGGCATGACAGTTGTTGGCGCTGCCTGCGTTCCTTTGCCCGAGACTGGCAGTGTGGGATGGCTGCCTTCCTGCAGTGCATCCTGCTCACTTTGTTGGTCAGTTCCTTTAGAAAGAAAGCAGGGCAGTAGGATTGGATGTGATGTGCTCTCATCGGGAACTGAGCTACTCCAGTCCCGCGCTCAGGCAAAGCCTGCTGGTCCCAGCCCCACAGATCCACTGCGACCCCCTCCGTTGCCCAAGGGCATTTGGGCCCTCCCAGGAATTGGAGGGTGCCAACCCTCTCACGCCTCTCGAGGAATCAGCTCCTATGCAAGGCCCTCACACCCTGTGCTGTGAGCGTCACCAACCATCACGTTCCACCCATCACAGGCCAGGCATCTGCAGGCTGAAATTCAAGCTCAGACAGAAGCGCCTTCAGAATCAGCATCCCACCTTGTTTCCAGCATTAGCAAAGGCATCCCTGCTCGGGATGCTCCTCCTGCCTTGAACTCGCTCTAGCTGCACAGAGGGCTTTGTATGAGCAGAAGCACAGCACTCGCCAGTTGCTGCCATCTGGCTGCCAAAGCACCTCTGACAAGTAATGGTCGTGCTGGGGGAGCAGCTGCCCCCGGGCCTTGGCTGGATGCAGAAGTGGCAGCAGACCATCTCTGGTGCTTGACAGTGCCTGCAAGGCGCTACATGGAACACCACCGCAGCACGGCTCTGAGCGATCCCTTCCTGCTGTGCAGGCTACAGCTTGTCCACACACGTACATCAGACCTCAGCTTCCCAGGTCTCACAGTGAACAGACTCAAGTATACCCACCACGCGCTGCCTTCTCCATTTCCTTCACCAGTTCCTTGAGGAGACGGGATGAGCCCTGGGAGTATTCTCCTCTTTTGGGTTCATCCTTTCCTTTTTCCGGACCTTAACAGAATGCATGAAGTTAAATATCACGTGCATGAGGTTTTGAAGACCAGCAGTGAGTCAGTGAGACAAACTACTCACCGCTGGGATTCCAGCTGGGCTCCAGCGCAGGAGGAAACACATGACCGGGCAAAGCCCTCCCTGGGGGCACTCCTGCAACCAAAGACCCACGAAAAGTTTCAGTCATACGCTACAGCATCACTGAATAGCGGAGCATACGGGGGATCGTGCCATGAAATGGCACTGAAATGGGCAGTGAAAGCTCTCCAAGGAATTACAAAGCCAGGACATACCCATGCGATCTGCCGGAGTTTCAGTCCCAGAGCTCAGAGCGGAACCTGGATCACCTCCTCCAGTCACATCTGCAAACAAACGCAGGACAGAGCAACTCCCATTAAACATCCTTCCAGTCAGAATGACACAGGATGCAATTAAAGCTGGGCATTCCTTCACGACACCATTCTCTCCCTTCCACACAGGAGCACCTCGGAAACAGTTCCTGGGTGCCTGCAGGGGCACCACCATCATACAGAACTAACCCCGTGTGGAACTGCCCAGAGGAGCGCCCGCCTGGAGCTCACCCCAGCTCTAAACTCAACTGCATGGACTGGATTAAACCTAGGCTTTGGTGAGCCGCTGCCTGGAGACACAGCTGTAATCAAGGACAGCGGAGAAACGTTCCCATTGCACGTGCCCATCTCTCTCTCCCTTACTGAGCTGCGGTGATGGAAGGGGCTCAGGTAATGACATGGGGGGAAAGTTCCAAAGCTGCAGAGAGGCCAGGTGACCTGCTGGCTGGTATTCCACAGCTTTCCAAATACTTTCTCCAGGCCGTGGGAGACAATTCTCAGGGACCTCATGGAAGAACATTCGGCCCCCTGGAATTTTCTTACTGGGAGACCTCGCAGATACAGAGACAAAGCCAACGCAACGCTGACAGCACGGAGCACCCAAGAAACAACGACCATCCATGCTTCTCGGGGAGAAGAACCCGCTGGCCGGTGAAAAGCGCAACCCTTGCTGAACTAGCCCAGCCACAAAGGAACAAATATCGAGGACGTGAAGCCCGGCTACTTACCTCCAGCATCCCCTTCAGGCTCAGAGGCAGGATTCTGTTCTGCTGATTCACCAGCAGGGCCTGCAGGCACAAGTGTAATCAGACACAGGTGAGGAGAGCTTCCAGCACACGTGGGGGCCTCCTTTTCCCTGAGTGGGGAAAGGTGGGCCAGGGAATGCCACGGCCCAAATACGAAGGTCTGGGCTCTCTCAGCTGAAGAGGGGCAGCGGTAACCTTCCCACTGAAATGTGGCAGCTCTCCGAGTAAAGAAATACTCATGGCTCATCTGTGCAAGCCCTTCAAGGCACAAACAGGCTTGGAAGACCTTGAGAGGGTCTTAAGCAAAATTGCACGCAAGTAAACTATGGGAGCATGAATGTTTCTGCCTCCAAGGAAACAGACACTCACAACTTACCTCTGGGTTGTCCCAGAGGCACAGGCACAAAATCCGGATCCAAACGATCATCCGGAAAGGGAGCACCAAGTTCATCTCCTAGAATCAAGAACACATGAAAGAAGGTCCCATTGGATGGTGTGATCTCCTTCTCCCTCAGTAACTGGATGTTGCTGGGCCGTGGAACGGGATGGGAGAAGGACTCAGGTCACGATTCCCAAAGTTGCAGAGTGGCCAGGATGACCTGTAGGCTGGCACCTGGCAGCGTACACAATACTCTCTCCAGGCCATGTGCCACATCCCTCACGGACCGCATGGAAGAAGATGCAGCTCCTGGGGGCTTTCTTACTGGGAGGCCTCCAATGCACAGGAAGGTCACACTGAAGCACTGGAGGAAAGCACGCCTGTCTCTTCCTCTGGGCTGTGGGCCGGGGCTCTGTGTTGGAAACTGGGATTCATCTACGGGGAGTACCATGAGCCTGGAGCAGAAATGCTCACGCTTCTCCCAGCACACATCTGCCAAGCTCTCCCCAGGACATCTCCCACGACGAAGGCTGTGCTCCAGCCAGCAAGCAGCAGAGCCATGGCCCGGCATGGCTGGAGCCAGCCCTGAGGAGCAGCGCTGCCACGGGCTCTTGCCCGGCTCCTGCGGTGCTGCCCATCGCCCCCTGCCCAACACCACCCCCCATGGAAGGCCAGCCCCAGGGAAGTGTGGCACAGGGCCGTGGGGACACAGCCTGACTTCTTGCCCCCACTGCTGCTCAGTCCGTGTCCCATCTCTGCCCACCCACCTGCTCCCGGTGCTCGCCACGGAGCAGCACAGGTCTCCCGGAAACACATGGCCATCAGTAGGAGGAAGAGGACAAAGCGGGCAGGGGCCATGGCTCCCCACACTCGCACCATGCTTCCAACACCACCGCTGCAGCCACAGTGAGCGTCGCACAGAGCAAAGCCTGCGGCACAGGACAGCGTCGCAGCCAGGCCTTGTGAGCTCACGGCACAGCACCGCACAGCCATTGGACGGGGCATTGTGACCTCACGGCTCCGAGATTCCGGGTGGCGGCTCCCCGCGGGCTGCTGCTCTTGTGATGTGCTGCACCAGGGCTGCGTGGGGCCCGTGCTTACGTCATAGAAACGCAGAATCATAGAGCGGCTTGGGGTGGAAGGGACAGCAAAGAGCTTAGAACCCCAACCCCACTGCCGTGGGCAGGGATGCCACCCACGGGGTCATGCTGCCCAGAGCCCCACCCAGCCTGGCCTTGAACACCTCCAGGGATGGAGCATCCACAGCTTCACTTGGCAAACATTTCTAGGGCTTCAACAGCCCCAGGAGGGAATTATTTCCAGCTCGGTGCACCCATGACACCTCAGGCCATTGGGGAAGAGATGCAATATGGAAATGGGGTCTGGATCAAGGACGCTATTGCACAGGTTATCCATGCGTGTCAAACGTGCTGCAATTAAGCAAGCCAAGCGGATAAAGCCTCTCCAGTATGGAGGATGATGGCTGAAATACAAACACGGGGAAGCTGACCTTCTCACAGACCTGCCAAGTCAAGTGTCACGTGCTTACGTTTTTGTTGATAGATCTGCAGTTTCATCCTGTTTTCCTTCAGTTTTCCAGCACCTTGGCTAAGGACATCCCCTTTCCTGCACCAAGTATATTTCCCACACGTAGCTTGCTTCCAAGCCTGCATTTAGTAGCAGAAATTGAAGGCTTGCTGGTTGGCACCTCCCATCACCAAAGTCCCCCAAAGTGAACTCACTGCTGCTGGCAACTGGACGCTTGGTGCCGAGAGGACCGTCACCTATGGGGTCCCACCTGGGTCTCCAGAAGCTGTTGCACTTTTGGAAGCAGAGCATCCAAATACATTGCCTATATACATCCAATACAGTGTCCATACAACACTGCCATTGAATCAGAGCCTGCCACTTTCCCTATGACCAGGCAAAGTGCGTGAAGGCAAGCTGAACTGCTGAACCAGGCACCACATGGGGCTTATGTATTTGTGTCAAAAGACAGCATACATTTTCTCACTCATCTTGTCTGGCTACCTGGTGACAATAAGCCCTGCTTAGTGCTTATTTCAAAAGGGCAGCAGGTCCTCGCTGGCCACGTGCAGGGGCTTCTCAGACACATATGCCAGCGAGGTGTGGGCACAGCCGGTAGAACAGCTCCTGGTGGTAAGTTTTGGGCACAGAGCACTGCAGCGCCCGGAACAAAGCCAGCAGCAGGCAGATGAGAGTGAGGCAGATGTGGGGAAGAAGGGGGTGGAGAATGGGGCAGGTCAAACATGCCCCTACCCCATAGTGGCACGCACACACGCCGTACAGAGGGGACAATCAGGATCAGCTGCACAGCCATGGTCACGCAGGGCAGCGGGAGACCAGGAGAGGGGCACAGCAGGAACGCAGCAGCACAGACTGGGCCTGGGCCCGCTGCTCCAGGGACACCCGTCCCTACAGAGAAGCTTCCCAGGCAGTCTCAGTGCTGACTGACCCTCTGGCATTCAGCGGGCCAAATGGAAGCAAAAATAACAAGAAGAATCAGACTTAGTTTTCAATAAGAAAGATTCTAAAATGGGACTTCACTTCTTAAGTTCTTTACTACGAATAAAAGCGCAAGTCTACCCTAAATATAGCACTATTAAAATGTGTATACTTTTTTTTTTTTTTTTTTCCAAAAAAAATAAACCTACAACTGCTGATACCTTTTCTCGCATGTCAGGTGGGGCTG
Organism: Gallus gallus; assembly: GCF_016699485.2. Classification (NCBI taxonomy): domain Eukaryota; kingdom Metazoa; phylum Chordata; class Aves; order Galliformes; family Phasianidae; genus Gallus; species Gallus gallus. The sequence continues at coordinate 52,515 of NC_052554.1, forward strand.
GGGCTGCAGCAGCCCTGCCTCTTCCCAGTCATGCCTGCATTGGAAGGGTCCTGGAAAATCTCACAGAATCATAGAATGGCCTGGGTTGAAAAGGACCACAATGACCATCGAGTTTCAACCCCCCTGCTATGTGCAGGATCGCCAACCACCAGAGCAGGCTGCCCAGAGCCACTTCCAGCCTGGCCTTGAATGCCTCCAGCGACGGGACATCCACAACCTCCTTGGGCAACCTGTTCCAGTGCGTCACCACCCTCTGGGTGAAAAACTTCCTCCTAATATCTAACCTAAACCACCCCTGTCTCAGTTTAAGACCATTCCCTCCTTGTCCTACCACTATCCACCCTCAAAAACAGCCGTTCCCCTTCCAGTTTATACTGCTCCCTTCAAGTACTGGAAGGCCACAATGAGCTCCCCCTGGAGCCTTCTCTTCGCCAAGCTAAACAAGCCCAGTTCCCTCAACCTTTCCTCATAGGAGAGGTGCTCCTGCCCTCTGATCATCTTAGTGGCCCTCCTCTGGACCCGCTCCAACAGCTCCACACCCTTCCTCTACTGGGAGCCTGTAGAGCAAATAAGGATACGGATATAAGAAACTATCGCCTTTGAAAAGGAATAATCAGAGATGAACAGGAAGCTTACCCGTGTCCTAGGGCTCGCCAAAAGGGCTCCAAGAGGAGTGATCTTCAGAGAGCGATCCTTCCTCCGTGGCAGTCAGCCCTTAAATGGGGTTTAGGAGAGGTGGAAGCCTGGCTCCACCCCTTCCGGTCACACAGGTGGAGTTGCAGTTCAACAGGTCTCATACAGGGCCCCAGGCCTGGGTGCAGTACTCCAGATGGGGCCTCACAAGAGCTGAGTAGAGGGGGACAACCACCTCCCTCTCCCTGCTGGCCACCTCTTTCTTAACGCAGCCCAGAACACACTTGGCCTTCCGGGCTGCCAGCACACACTGCTGGCTCACGTCCAGCTTCTAAAATCACACAACGCTGGAATGGTTTGTGTTGCATGGCTCCCTGAAGATCACAGAACCACTGGATTTTTGTACGCTGGAAGTGTCCTTGAAGATCACAGAACAATAGGATGGCTTGTGTTGAAAACGTCCCTGAAGATCACAGCACAGTAGACTATCCTTGGTACACTATCATTGGTAGAGGGCCTCGAGGATTTGGCAGTACCTGAGAGGCATCCCAACCCAGAGGAGATGCTGGTCATAACCTCCACCACCTCTCTGGGCAACCCGTCCCAGGGCTCCCCCACCCTTACCGTAAGAAGGTCTTCCACATGTTTGCATGGAACTTCCTGTGCTCAAGTTCTAGGCCACTGCTCATTGTCCTCCGCTACGCACCACCGAGAAGAGCCTGGCCTCATCCATTTTCCTCCCACTTCCCTTCAGATATTGATTAACACTCGCTTTGAATCTCTAGTTATAGGGTCTGAGACGATGGAGATCTGACGGCTACTTTTCCATACCAGCCCCCTCGCATGGCAAAATCTTCTGGTTCTTTCTACCAGTTGTGCAAACCCCAGAACTTGCTGGGCTCACGGATTCCACGCTACCCCACCTGAGCCGTGATTCGTGTTCACGCGTCCCAGGCTGTCAGACGACGATTGACCCCAGGATTGTTCCTGGGCAGTGGGGCGCAAAGCAGGAGTCAGATACAACTAGGGCATCCCCTAATGTTCCAATTCATTGCCCCTTGCTACCCAGAGGCAAGCAGGGGCAAGGGAAGAGGAGGAGTACCTCCACGTACCGGTCCTCCGCCTTTTGTCTCAGGAGAAGTGGTGCACCGAGAGGCCTGAGAGAAGGGGGAGAGAAGGTGTGGCAGTTGCACCGCCACAGTTGACACAGGCACTCCAGGCTTTAGGTAACAACTGTCCAGGAAGTCAGAACACCAAACCTTCCTTCCAAATGAGCCCAACACAGAGTTTTACTGAGCAGAGAGGGAGGAAGCAGCGTGCAATTTGAGCCTTGCAGGTGGGCATCCTTCTGTGCCAGAAGTTCTTTGTCCTCTTAATAGTGAAGGGAGTGACGTGTGGAATCAAACTCTGGAACCCACGTAAGGTTACAAAGCAGGTACGCTCATTACGGCGCCGGGTGCGGGGGGGGATATCTCCTCCTAACTCGCACACAGAGAAAAGCACTGGTTACATACTTACAGACATAACATCCACATATTCATTACGTTCCACAAAAATGGGCTGGAATTCTGAGAAACTATTAACGTATTGTCCCACCCTCTTGAGCACGCGTCCTAAAAATGTGGTGGGGGTCTCTGGCGGTCAGTGGATGAAGGCTCGTAGTCTACCTCGCTGTGAACTTCCGACCTTTTAAGGGGGGGTAGCCCGAACCAGCTCCTACTGGCGTTGTGTTGAGCTGAGACATCTGTTTCACCGTCCCATCTTCAACAACAGGAGCCTATTCTACTTTCTCATCGTTGTTTGGCAGCGAGTTTCCGTGGACTCTGCATTCTCTTCTTGAGCTTACGTGTCTGCAAGCATCTTGTCCTTCAGCGTGAATCCACTCCAGTTCTTTCCACAATATGGAAAGGCTGTTCTCATGATTCAGGAGACAGCTAGGGCTGGGGAATGGATGCATGGCACCTTAACTCTGACCAGCAAGGAAATCAGGAGAACGGAATGCAGACACTGCCAACTTCTACCGGCTCAAATCTGCTTCAAGACTCATTGCAAAGTCTCAGCTAGAAAAAGGATCACCTCAGTGTATCCAAGAAAAAGAGCAGCGCTTTTTGGGTTGGTTGGTTGGTTGTTTTATTGTGGGTGGTGTTTGTTTGTTTGTTTGTTTAATATACCACAAGACTATGCAGTTACACTGTCAGTCACCTCAGAGTGTTCCCAAAGGAGCTCATCCACGTCCTGCACACACTCCACCTGAACATCAAGTGGAGCAGGGGGTAGTCTTGCAGATGGAGTAACGCAGGAATTTTGACAGGATGTTGCTGCATGATGGAATCTCTGCATCCACTTATTCATCAAGTATCCAGCAGGAGAGCACAGAGCTCCGGAGGCATCGTTGTATCCAGTTCATCATCTGAAACCTCCGCAACCAAACTGGATGGGACCAGTCCTCTTGTGCCATCTGTCAGCTCTCCCTGAAACCAGCCATTCTCATCCACAGCTCCAAAGACGTTAAGGTGTTGTCCAGCGGTCAGAGGAAGCTCGCTTTCTGGCTCCTCATTAGGACCCTCAACAGGATTGTAGCTAGTGCCGAGCTAAGAATCTTTGAAATGTTGCTGATGCTTGTCCCAGAGAATGCAGGGTGAAGGACAAAAGCTCTGCTGCTGGTTCTCCGCTCTCACTTTCAGGGCCGTCCCCTGACAGAAAGCAGCACTCAGGACTGTTCCCGTGGACCTCTTTCACGGCTTTGAGTTCAAGCTCCAAGTCTTCCAGATGACTTTGAAGACCTTTGGCCTCTTGGATGGCAGAATGGAATGCACTGGGACGATGGCTGAGATTCTTCTTTGATGGGGCAAGAGTCTCTTCGGCTGCCTCTCCCAGCTCCGTTCTGCCCTCGTCTCCAGTTGGAACTCTCTCCTAGTTGGTATCAGGATGAGCCTGCTCTGCTGCTCTCTCTTCTCTCTTGCACACTCTGTGAGAATGAGTTTCAGAAAGCACTACTCACTGACAGGAAATAAGGGGAAACTTGAAAGACTTGGCAACGTAAGTCCTGGCCGTGTACTGCCAGCAACTGATCTGGCCGCCCAGGATCCTGGCACCACAAATGCTTCGTTGCCAAATGCAGCAATAAAGTGTTCTGGGGAAAAGCCAACTCACACGTATTTTTGGCACATCCATATCACAGCACCACAGGCCAGCACCAGCGCAGACAGCAGCACAGCTGAGAACAGTACCATCGCTGCGATGTGGCGCCTTCGCGCAGATCTGCCAACAGCAGCCTTTGTGCTCGTCCCGGCATTCATCCCTGGGAGAAACGAGACAACGTCCCACGTTACCTTCACCTGCGCTACAGATAACCTCTCAGTGTGCTTCATGGACCCAGGAGATTTTCATCAGTGGGTGCCTCTGCCTCTGGCGCCCAGGCACCAGAGGACAAGAAGGACTGCTTCCACCTCTCGTTGGGTAGGGAGAGGCCGCACAGGCACTGCCCGTGTCTTCCTCTGGGCCGAGGGCTGGGGCTGTGCCCTGGGGTCTGGGCTTTGTCTGTGGGAAGCACTGCAGAGCAGAATCCCTCGCACTTTCCCCAGCGCACGCGTCCCGCGCTCTCCCGCAGGACACCCCCCCCCGGCTGAAGGTCGGGCTCCAGCCAGCACAGGGCACAGCCGGAGCCAGCCCAGGGGAGAAACACTCCTGCAGGCTCCTCCCACACAGGACCCCGCTCATCGCCCTCGGGTGGCTTTGCTCCAAAAGGGCAAAACTCACCACTCTCTGGGAACTGGGAGTGGTGGGAGCTGAGCAGCGTCACAGAGGCCTGCACGTACCTTCTCCGGCACACTGCTGGAACAACTCTCCACACCCCACTGAGGTCAGCCGTGTTCAGAGAGCCATCCCTGGCTTCTTTTACACGTGCCCTGTGCTCACACGCTCAGGTTCGGCTGCTGACCTGGCGTGCAAGAGCAGGCAGCAAGAGCCTGCAGGCACACAGTGGCTCTGGTGAGTGACACTGGATGACCACGGGACAGAAATTACCTGGCATGACAGTTGTTGGCGCTGCCTGCGTTCCTTTGCCCGAGACTGGCAGTGTGGGATGGCTGCCTTCCTGCAGTGCATCCTGCTCACTTTGTTGGTCAGTTCCTTTAGAAAGAAAGCAGGGCAGTAGGATTGGATGTGATGTGCTCTCATCGGGAACTGAGCTACTCCAGTCCCGCGCTCAGGCAAAGCCTGCTGGTCCCAGCCCCACAGATCCACTGCGACCCCCTCCGTTGCCCAAGGGCATTTGGGCCCTCCCAGGAATTGGAGGGTGCCAACCCTCTCACGCCTCTCGAGGAATCAGCTCCTATGCAAGGCCCTCACACCCTGTGCTGTGAGCGTCACCAACCATCACGTTCCACCCATCACAGGCCAGGCATCTGCAGGCTGAAATTCAAGCTCAGACAGAAGCGCCTTCAGAATCAGCATCCCACCTTGTTTCCAGCATTAGCAAAGGCATCCCTGCTCGGGATGCTCCTCCTGCCTTGAACTCGCTCTAGCTGCACAGAGGGCTTTGTATGAGCAGAAGCACAGCACTCGCCAGTTGCTGCCATCTGGCTGCCAAAGCACCTCTGACAAGTAATGGTCGTGCTGGGGGAGCAGCTGCCCCCGGGCCTTGGCTGGATGCAGAAGTGGCAGCAGACCATCTCTGGTGCTTGACAGTGCCTGCAAGGCGCTACATGGAACACCACCGCAGCACGGCTCTGAGCGATCCCTTCCTGCTGTGCAGGCTACAGCTTGTCCACACACGTACATCAGACCTCAGCTCCCCAGGTCTCACAGTGAACAGACTCAAGTATACCCACCACGCGCTGCCTTCTCCATTTCCTTCACCAGTTCCTTGAGGAGACGGGATGAGCCCTGGGAGTATTCTCCTCTTTTGGGTTCATCCTTTCCTTTTTCCGGACCTTAACAGAATGCATGAAGTTAAATATCACGTGCATGAGGTTTTGAAGACCAGCAGTGAGTCAGTGAGACAAACTACTCACCGCTGGGATTCCAGCTGGGCTCCAGCGCAGGAGGAAACACATGACCGGGCAAAGCCCTCCCTGGGGGCACTCCTGCAACCAAAGACCCACGAAAAGTTTCAGTCATACGCTACAGCATCACTGAATAGCAGAGCATACGGGGGATCGTGCCATGAAATGGCACTGAAATGGGCAGTGAAAGCTCTCCAAGGAATTACAAAGCCAGGACATACCCATGCGATCTGCCGGAGTTTCAGTCCCAGAGCTCAGAGCGGAACCTGGATCACCTCCTCCAGTCACATCTGCAAACAAACGCAGGACAGAGCAACTCCCATTAAACATCCTTCCAGTCAGAATGACACAGGATGCAATTAAAGCTGGGCATTCCTTCACGACACCATTCTCTCCCTTCCACACAGGAGCACCTCGGAAACAGTTCCTGGGTGCCTGCAGGGGCACCACCATCATACAGAACTAACCCCGTGTGGAACTGCCCAGAGGAGCGCCCGCCTGGAGCTCACCCCAGCTCTAAACTCAACTGCATGGACTGGATTAAACCTAGGCTTTGGTGAGCCGCTGCCTGGAGACACAGCTGTAATCAAGGACAGCGGAGAAACGTTCCCATTGCACGTGCCCATCTCTCTCTCCCTTACTGAGCTGCGGTGATGGAAGGGGCTCAGGTAATGACATGGGGGGAAAGTTCCAAAGCTGCAGAGAGGCCAGGTGACCTGCTGGCTGGTATTCCACAGCTTTCCAAATACTTTCTCCAGGCCGTGGGAGACAATTCTCAGGGACCTCATGGAAGAACATTCGGCCCCCTGGAATTTTCTTACTGGGAGACCTCGCAGATACAGAGACAAAGCCAACGCAACGCTGACAGCACGGAGCACCCAAGAAACAACGACCATCCATGCTTCTCGGGGAGAAGAACCCGCTGGCCGGTGAAAAGCGCAACCCTTGCTGAACTAGCCCAGCCACAAAGGAACAAATATCGAGGACGTGAAGCCCGGCTACTTACCTCCAGCATCCCCTTCAGGCTCAGAGGCAGGATTCTGTTCTGCTGATTCACCAGCAGGGCCTGCAGGCACAAGTGTAATCAGACACAGGTGAGGAGAGCTTCCAGCACACGTGGGGGCCTCCTTTTCCCTGAGTGGGGAAAGGTGGGCCAGGGAATGCCACGGCCCAAATACGAAGGTCTGGGCTCTCTCAGCTGAAGAGGGGCAGCGGTAACCTTCCCACTGAAATGTGGCAGCTCTCCGAGTAAAGAAATACTCATGGCTCATCTGTGCAAGCCCTTCAAGGCACAAACAGGCTTGGAAGACCTTGAGAGGGTCTTAAGCAAAATTGCACGCAAGTAAACTATGGGAGCATGAATGTTTCTGCCTCCAAGGAAACAGACACTCACAACTTACCTCTGGGTTGTCCCAGAGGCACAGGCACAAAATCCGGATCCAAACGATCATCCGGAAAGGGAGCACCAAGTTCATCTCCTAGAATCAAGAACACATGAAAGAAGGTCCCATTGGATGGTGTGATCTCCTTCTCCCTCAGTAACTGGATGTTGCTGGGCCGTGGAACGGGATGGGAGAAGGACTCAGGTCACGATTCCCAAAGTTGCAGAGTGGCCAGGATGACCTGTAGGCTGGCACCTGGCAGCGTACACAATACTCTCTCCAGGCCATGTGCCACATCCCTCACGGACCGCATGGAAGAAGATGCAGCTCCTGGGGGCTTTCTTACTGGGAGGCCTCCAATGCACAGGAAGGTCACACTGAAGCACTGGAGGAAAGCACGCCTGTCTCTTCCTCTGGGCTGTGGGCCGGGGCTCTGTGTTGGAAACTGGGATTCATCTACGGGGAGTACCATGAGCCTGGAGCAGAAATGCTCACGCTTCTCCCAGCACACATCTGCCAAGCTCTCCCCAGGACATCTCCCACGACGAAGGCTGTGCTCCAGCCAGCAAGCAGCAGAGCCATGGCCCGGCATGGCTGGAGCCAGCCCTGAGGAGCAGCGCTGCCACGGGCTCTTGCCCGGCTCCTGCGGTGCTGCCCATCGCCCCCTGCCCAACACCACCCCCCATGGAAGGCCAGCCCCAGGGAAGTGTGGCACAGGGCCGTGGGGACACAGCCTGACTTCTTGCCCCCACTGCTGCTCAGTCCGTGTCCCATCTCTGCCCACCCACCTGCTCCCGGTGCTCGCCACGGAGCAGCACAGGTCTCCCGGAAACACATGGCCATCAGTAGGAGGAAGAGGACAAAGCGGGCAGGGGCCATGGCTCCCCACACTCGCACCATGCTTCCAACACCACCGCTGCAGCCACAGTGAGCGTCGCACAGAGCAAAGCCTGCGGCACAGGACAGCGTCGCAGCCAGGCCTTGTGAGCTCACGGCACAGCACCGCACAGCCATTGGACGGGGCATTGTGACCTCACGGCTCCGAGATTCCGGGTGGCGGCTCCCCGCGGGCTGCTGCTCTTGTGATGTGCTGCACCAGGGCTGCGTGGGGCCCGTGCTTACGTCATAGAAACGCAGAATCATAGAGCGGCTTGGGGTGGAAGGGACAGCAAAGAGCTTAGAACCCCAACCCCACTGCCGTGGGCAGGGATGCCACCCACGGGGTCATGCTGCCCAGAGCCCCACCCAGCCTGGCCTTGAACACCTCCAGGGATGGAGCATCCACAGCTTCACTTGGCAAACATTTCTAGGGCTTCAACAGCCCCAGGAGGGAATTATTTCCAGCTCGGTGCACCCATGACACCTCAGGCCATTGGGGAAGAGATGCAATATGGAAATGGGGTCTGGATCAAGGACGCTATTGCACAGGTTATCCATGCGTGTCAAACGTGCTGCAATTAAGCAAGCCAAGCGGATAAAGCCTCTCCAGTATGGAGGATGATGGCTGAAATACAAACACGGGGAAGCTGACCTTCTCACAGACCTGCCAAGTCAAGTGTCACGTGCTTACGTTTTTGTTGATAGATCTGCAGTTTCACCTGTTTTCCTTCAGTTTTCCAGCACCTTGGCTAAGGACATCCCCTTTCCTGCACCAAGTATATTTCCCACACGTAGCTTGCTTCCAAGCCTGCATTTAGTAGCAGAAATTGAAGGCTTGCTGGTTGGCACCTCCCATCACCAAAGTCCCCCAAAGTGAACTCACTGCTGCTGGCAACTGGACGCTTGGTGCCGAGAGGACCGTCACCTATGGGGTCCCACCTGGGTCTCCAGAAGCTGTTGCACTTTTGGAAGCAGAGCATCCAAATACATTGCCTATATACATCCAATACAGTGTCCATACAACACTGCCATTGAATCAGAGCCTGCCACTTTCCCTATGACCAGGCAAAGTGCGTGAAGGCAAGCTGAACTGCTGAACCAGGCACCACATGGGGCTTATGTATTTGTGTCAAAAGACAGCATACATTTTCTCACTCATCTTGTCTGGCTACCTGGTGACAATAAGCCCTGCTTAGTGCTTATTTCAAAAGGGCAGCAGGTCCTCGCTGGCCACGTGCAGGGGCTTCTCAGACACATATGCCAGCGAGGTGTGGGCACAGCCGGTAGAACAGCTCCTGGTGGTAAGTTTTGGGCACAGAGCACTGCAGCGCCCGGAACAAAGCCAGCAGCAGGCAGATGAGAGTGAGGCAGATGTGGGGAAGAAGGGGGTGGAGAATGGGGCAGGTCAAACATGCCCCTACCCCATAGTGGCACGCACACACGCCGTACAGAGGGGACAATCAGGATCAGCTGCACAGCCATGGTCACGCAGGGCAGCGGGAGACCAGGAGAGGGGCACAGCAGGAACGCAGCAGCACAGACTGGGCCTGGGCCCGCTGCTCCAGGGACACCCGTCCCTACAGAGAAGCTTCCCAGGCAGTCTCAGTGCTGACTGACCCTCTGGCATTCAGCGGGCCAAATGGAAGCAAAAATAACAAGAAGAATCAGACTTAGTTTTCAATAAGAAAGATTCTAAAATGGGACTTCACTTCTTAAGTTCTTTACTACGAATAAAAGCGCAAGTCTACCCTAAATATAGCACTATTAAAATGTGTATACTTTTTTTTTTTTTTTTTTTCCAAAAAAAATAAACCTACAACTGCTGATACCTTTTCTCGCATGTCAGGTGGGGCTGGGGCTGCAGCAGCCCTGCCTCTTCCCAGTCATGCCTGCATTGGAAGGGTCCTGGAAAATCTCACAGAATCATAGAATGGCCTGGGTTGAAAAGGACCACAATGACCATCGAGTTTCAACCCCCCGGCTATGTGCCAACCACCAGAGGATCGCCAACCACCAGAGCAGGCTGCCCAGAGCCACTTCCAGCCTGGCCTTGAATGCCTCCAGCGACGGGACATCCACAACCTCCTTGGGCAACCTGTTCCAGTGCGTCACCACCCTCTGGGTGAAAAACTTCCTCCTAATATCTAACCTAAACCACCCCTGTCTCAGTTTAAGACCATCCCTCCTTGTCCTACCACTATCCACCCTCAAAAACAGTCGTTCCCCTTCCAGTTTATACGCTCCCTTCAAGTACTGGAAGGCCACAATGAGGTCCCCCTGGAGCCTTCTCTTCGCCAAGCTAAACAAGCCCAGTTCCCTCAACCTTTCCTCATAGGAGAGGTGCTCCTGCCCTCTGATCATCTTAGTGGCCCTCCTCTGGACCCGCTCCAACAGCTCCACACCCTTCCTCTACTGGGAGCCTGTAGAGCAAATAAGGATACGGATATAAGAAACTATCGCCTTTGAAAAGGAATAATCAGAGATGAACAGGAAGCTTACCCGTGTCCTAGGCTCGCCAAAAGGGCTCCAAGAGGAGTGATCTTCAGAGAGCGATCCTTCCTCCGTGGCAGTCAGCCCTTAAATGGGGTTTAGGAGAGGTGAAGCCTGGCTCCACCCCTTCCGGTCACACAGGTGGAGTTGCAGTTCAACAGGTCTCATACAGGGCCCCAGGCCTGGGTGCAGTACTCCAGATGGGGCCTCACAAGAGCTGAGTAGAGGGGGACAACCACCTCCCTCTCCCTGCTGGCCACCTCTTTCTTAACGCAGCCCAGAACACACTTGGCCTTCCGGGCTGCCAGCACACACTGCTGGCTCACGTCCAGCTTCTAAAATCACACAACGCTGGAATGGTTTGTGTTGCATGGCTCCCTGAAGATCACAGAACCACTGGATTTTTGTACGCTGGAAGTGTCCTTGAAGATCACAGAACAATAGGATGGCTTGTGTTGAAAACGTCCCTGAAGATCACAGCACAGTAGACTATCCTTGGTACACTATCATTGGTAGAGGGCCTCGAGGATTTGGCAGTACCTGAGAGGCATCCCAACCCAGAGGAGATGCTGGTCATAACCTCCACCACCTCTCTGGGCAACCCATCCCAGAGCTCCCCCACCCTTACCGTAAAGGTCTTCCACATGTTTGCATGGAACTTCCTGTGCTCAAGTTCTAGGCCACTGCTCATTGTCCTCCGCTACGCACCACCGAGAAGAGCCTGGCCTCATCCATTTTCCTCCCACTTCCCTTCAGATATTGATTAACACTCGCTTTGAATCTCTAGTTATAGGGTCTGAGACGATGGAGATCTGACGGCTACTTTTCCATACCAGCCCCCTCGCATGGCAAAATCTTCTGGTTCTTTCTACCAGTTGTGCAAACCCCAGAACTTGCTGGGCTCACGGATTCCACGCTACCCCACCTGAGCCGTGATTCGTGTTCACGCGTCCCAGGCTGTCAGACGACGATTGACCCCAGGATTGTTCCTGGGCAGTGGGGCGCAAAGCAGGAGTCAGATACAACTAGGGCATCCCCTAATGTTCCAATTCATTGCCCCTTGCTACCCAGAGGCAAGCAGGGGCAAGGGAAGAGGAGGAGTACCTCCACAGTACCGGTCCTTCCGCCTTTTGTCTCAGGAGAAGTGGTGCACCGAGAGGCCTGAGAGAAGGGGGAGAGAAGGTGTGGCAGTTGCACCGCCACAGTTGACACAGGCACTCCAGGCTTTAGGTAACAACTGTCCAGGAAGTCAGAACACCAAACCTTCCTTCCAAATGAGCCCAACACAGAGTTTTACTGAGCAGAGAGGGAGGAAGCAGCGTGCAATTTGAGCCTTGCAGGTGGGCATCCTTCTGTGCCAGAAGTTCTTTGTCCTCTTAATAGTGAAGGGAGTGACGTGTGGAATCAAACTCTGGAACCCACGTAAGGTTACAAAGCAGGTACGCTCATTACGGCGCCGGGTGCGGGGGGGGATATCTCCTCCTAACTCGCACACAGAGAAAAGCACTGGTTACATACTTACAGACATAACATCCACATATTCATTACGTTCCACAAAAATGGGCTGGAATTCTGAGAAACTATTAACGTATTGTCCCACCCTCTTGAGCACGCGTCCTAAAAATGTGGTGGGGGTCTCTGGCGGTCAGTGGATGAAGGCTCGTAGTCTACCTCGCTGTGAACTTCCGACCTTTTAAGGGGGGGTAGCCCGAACCAGCTCCTACTGGCGTTGTGTTGAGCTGAGACATCTGTTTCACCGTCCCATCTTCAACAACAGGAGCCTATTCTACTTTCTCATCGTTGTTTGGCAGCGAGTTTCCGTGGACTCTGCATTCTCTTCTTGAGCTTACGTGTCTGCAAGCATCTTGTCCTTCAGCGTGAATCCACTCCAGTTCTTTCCACAATATGGAAAGGCTGTTCTCATGATTCAGGAGACAGCTAGGGCTGGGGAATGGATGCATGGCACCTTAACTCTGACCAGCAAGGAAATCAGGAGAACGGAATGCAGACACTGCCAACTTCTACCGGCTCAAATCTGCTTCAAGACTCATTGCAAAGTCTCAGCTAGAAAAAGGATCACCTCAGTGTATCCAAGAAAAAGAGCAGCGCTTTTTGGGTTGGTTGGTTGGTTGTTTTATTGTGGGTGGTGTTTGTTTGTTTGTTTGTTTAATATACCACAAGACTATGCAGTTACACTGTCAGTCACCTCAGAGTGTTCCCAAAGGAGCTCATCCACGTCCTGCACACACTCCACCTGAACATCAAGTGGAGCAGGGGGTAGTCTTGCAGATGGAGTAACGCAGGAATTTTGACAGGATGTTGCTGCATGATGGAATCTCTGCATCCACTTATTCATCAAGTATCCAGCAGGAGAGCACAGAGCTCCGGAGGCATCGTTGTATCCAGTTCATCATCTGAAACCTCCGCAACCAAACTGGATGGGACCAGTCCTCTTGTGCCATCTGTCAGCTCTCCCTGAAACCAGCCATTCTCATCCACAGCTCCAAAGACGTTAAGGTGTTGTCCAGCGGTCAGAGGAAGCTCGCTTTCTGGCTCCTCATTAGGACCCTCAACAGGATTGTAGCTGTGCCGAGCTAAGAATCTTTGAAATGTTGCTGATGCTTGTCCCAGAGAATGCAGGGTGAAGGACAAAAGCTCTGCTGCTGGTTCTCCGCTCTCACTTTCAGGGCCGTCCCCTGACAGAAAGCAGCACTCAGGACTGTTCCCGTGGACCTCTTTCACGGCTTTGAGTTCAAGCTCCAAGTCTTCCAGATGACTTTGAAGACCTTTGGCCTCTTGGATGGCAGAATGGAATGCACTGGGACGATGGCTGAGAGTCTTCTTTGATGGGGCAAGAGTCTCTTCGGCTGCCTCTCCCAGCTCCGTTCTGCCCTCGTCTCCAGTTGGAACTCTCTCCTAGTTGGTATCAGGATGAGCCTGCTCTGCTGCTCTCTCTTCTCTCTTGCACACTCTGTGAGAATGAGTTTCAGAAAGCACTACTCACTGACAGGAAATAAGGGGAAACTTGAAAGACTTGGCAACGTAAGTCCTGGCCGTGTACTGCCAGCAACTGATCTGGCCGCCCAGGATCCTGGCACCACAAATGCTTCGTTGCCAAATGCAGCAATGAAGTGTTCTGGGGAAAAGCCAACTCACACGTATTTTTGGCACATCCATATCACAGCACCACAGGCCAGCACCAGCGCAGACAGCAGCACAGCTGAGAACAGTACCATCGCTGCGATGTGGCGCCTTCGCGCAGATCTGCCAACAGCAGCCTTTGTGCTCGTCCCGGCATTCATCCCTGGGAGAAACGAGACAACGTCCCACGTTACCTTCACCTGCGCTACAGATAACCTCTCAGTGTGCTTCATGGACCCAGGAGATTTTCATCAGTGGGTGCCTCTGCCTCTGGCGCCCAGGCACCAGAGGACAAGAAGGACTGCTTCCACCTCTCGTTGGGTAGGGAGAGGCCGCACAGGCACTGCCCGTGTCTTCCTCTGGGCCGAGGGCTGGGGCTGTGCCCTGGGGTCTGGGCTTTGTCTGTGGGAAGCACTGCAGAGCAGAATCCCTCGCACTTTCCCCAGCGCACGCGTCCCGCGCTCTCCCGCAGGACACCCCCCCCCCGGCTGAAGGTCGGGCTCCAGCCAGCACAGGGCACAGCCGGAGCCAGCCCAGGGGAGAAACACTCCTGCAGGCTCCTCCCACACAGGACCCCGCTCATCGCCCTCGGGTGGCTTTGCTCCAAAAGGGCAAAACTCACCACTCTCTGGGAACTGGGAGTGGTGGGAGCTGAGCAGCGTCACAGAGGCCTGCACGTACCTTCTCCGGCACACTGCTGGAACAACTCTCCACACCCCACTGAGGTCAGCCGTGTTCAGAGAGCCATCCCTGGCTTCTTTTACACGTGCCCTGTGCTCACACGCTCAGGTTCGGCTGCTGACCTGGCGTGCAAGAGCAGGCAGCAAGAGCCTGCAGGCACACAGTGGCTCTGGTGAGTGACACTGGATGACCACGGGACAGAAATTACCTGGCATGACAGTTGTTGGCGCTGCCTGCGTTCCTTTGCCCGAGACTGGCAGTGTGGGATGGCTGCCTTCCTGCAGTGCATCCTGCTCACTTTGTTGGTCAGTTCCTTTAGAAAGAAAGCAGGGCAGTAGGATTGGATGTGATGTGCTCTCATCGGGAACTGAGCTACTCCAGTCCCGCGCTCAGGCAAAGCCTGCTGGTCCCAGCCCCACAGATCCACTGCGACCCCCTCCGTTGCCCAAGGGCATTTGGGCCCTCCCAGGAATTGGAGGGTGCCAACCCTCTCACGCCTCTCGAGGAATCAGCTCCTATGCAAGGCCCTCACACCCTGTGCTGTGAGCGTCACCAACCATCACGTTCCACCCATCACAGGCCAGGCATCTGCAGGCTGAAATTCAAGCTCAGACAGAAGCGCCTTCAGAATCAGCATCCCACCTTGTTTCCAGCATTAGCAAAGGCATCCCTGCTCGGGATGCTCCTCCTGCCTTGAACTCGCTCTAGCTGCACAGAGGGCTTTGTATGAGCAGAAGCACAGCACTCGCCAGTTGCTGCCATCTGGCTGCCAAAGCACCTCTGACAAGTAATGGTCGTGCTGGGGGAGCAGCTGCCCCCGGGCCTTGGCTGGATGCAGAAGTGGCAGCAGACCATCTCTGGTGCTTGACAGTGCCTGCAAGGCGCTACATGGAACACCACCGCAGCACGGCTCTGAGCGATCCCTTCCTGCTGTGCAGGCTACAGCTTGTCCACACACGTACATCAGACCTCAGCTCCCCAGGTCTCACAGTGAACAGACTCAAGTATACCCACCACGCGCTGCCTTCTCCATTTCCTTCACCAGTTCCTTGAGGAGACGGGATGAGCCCTGGGAGTATTCTCCTCTTTTGGGTTCATCCTTTCCTTTTTCCGGACCTTAACAGAATGCATGAAGTTAAATATCACGTGCATGAGGTTTTGAAGACCAGCAGTGAGTCAGTGAGACAAACTACTCACCGCTGGGATTCCAGCTGGGCTCCAGCGCAGGAGGAAACACATGACCGGGCAAAGCCCTCCCTGGGGGCACTCCTGCAACCAAAGACCCACGAAAAGTTTCAGTCATACGCTACAGCATCACTGAATAGCAGAGCATACGGGGGATCGTGCCATGAAATGGCACTGAAATGGGCAGTGAAAGCTCTCCAAGGAATTACAAAGCCAGGACATACCCATGCGATCTGCCGGAGTTTCAGTCCCAGAGCTCAGAGCGGAACCTGGATCACCTCCTCCAGTCACATCTGCAAACAAACGCAGGACAGAGCAACTCCCATTAAACATCCTTCCAGTCAGAATGACACAGGATGCAATTAAAGCTGGGCATTCCTTCACGACACCATTCTCTCCCTTCCACACAGGAGCACCTCGGAAACAGTTCCTGGGTGCCTGCAGGGGCACCACCATCATACAGAACTAACCCCGTGTGGAACTGCCCAGAGGAGCGCCCGCCTGGAGCTCACCCCAGCTCTAAACTCAACTGCATGGACTGGATTAAACCTAGGCTTTGGTGAGCCGCTGCCTGGAGACACAGCTGTAATCAAGGACAGCGGAGAAACGTTCCCATTGCACGTGCCCATCTCTCTCTCCCTTACTGAGCTGCGGTGATGGAAGGGGCTCAGGTAATGACATGGGGGGAAAGTTCCAAAGCTGCAGAGAGGCCAGGTGACCTGCTGGCTGGTATTCCACAGCTTTCCAAATACTTTCTCCAGGCCGTGGGAGACAATTCTCAGGGACCTCATGGAAGAACATTCGGCCCCCTGGAATTTTCTTACTGGGAGACCTCGCAGATACAGAGACAAAGCCAACGCAACGCTGACAGCACGGAGCACCCAAGAAACAACGACCATCCATGCTTCTCGGGGAGAAGAACCCGCTGGCCGGTGAAAAGCGCAACCCTTGCTGAACTAGCCCAGCCACAAAGGAACAAATATCGAGGACGTGAAGCCCGGCTACTTACCTCCAGCATCCCCTTCAGGCTCAGAGGCAGGATTCTGTTCTGCTGATTCACCAGCAGGGCCTGCAGGCACAAGTGTAATCAGACACAGGTGAGGAGAGCTTCCAGCACACGTGGGGGCCTCCTTTTCCCTGAGTGGGGAAAGGTGGGCCAGGGAATGCCACGGCCCAAATACGAAGGTCTGGGCTCTCTCAGCTGAAGAGGGGCAGCGGTAACCTTCCCACTGAAATGTGGCAGCTCTCCGAGTAAAGAAATACTCATGGCTCATCTGTGCAAGCCCTTCAAGGCACAAACAGGCTTGGAAGACCTTGAGAGGGTCTTAAGCAAAATTGCACGCAAGTAAACTATGGGAGCATGAATGTTTCTGCCTCCAAGGAAACAGACACTCACAACTTACCTCTGGGTTGTCCCAGAGGCACAGGCACAAAATCCGGATCCAAACGATCATCCGGAAAGGGAGCACCAAGTTCATCTCCTAGAATCAAGAACACATGAAAGAAGGTCCCATTGGATGGTGTGATCTCCTTCTCCCTCAGTAACTGGATGTTGCTGGGCCGTGGAACGGGATGGGAGAAGGACTCAGGTCACGATTCCCAAAGTTGCAGAGTGGCCAGGATGACCTGTAGGCTGGCACCTGGCAGCGTACACAATACTCTCTCCAGGCCATGTGCCACATCCCTCACGGACCGCATGGAAGAAGATGCAGCTCCTGGGGGCTTTCTTACTGGGAGGCCTCCAATGCACAGGAAGGTCACACTGAAGCACTGGAGGAAAGCACGCCTGTCTCTTCCTCTGGGCTGTGGGCCGGGGCTCTGTGTTGGAAACTGGGATTCATCTACGGGGAGTACCATGAGCCTGGAGCAGAAATGCTCACGCTTCTCCCAGCACACATCTGCCAAGCTCTCCCCAGGACATCTCCCACGACGAAGGCTGTGCTCCAGCCAGCAAGCAGCAGAGCCATGGCCCGGCATGGCTGGAGCCAGCCCTGAGGAGCAGCGCTGCCACGGGCTCTTGCCCGGCTCCTGCGGTGCTGCCCATCGCCCCCTGCCCAACACCACCCCCCATGGAAGGCCAGCCCCAGGGAAGTGTGGCACAGGGCCGTGGGGACACAGCCTGACTTCTTGCCCCCACTGCTGCTCAGTCCGTGTCCCATCTCTGCCCACCCACCTGCTCCCGGTGCTCGCCACGGAGCAGCACAGGTCTCCCGGAAACACATGGCCATCAGTAGGAGGAAGAGGACAAAGCGGGCAGGGGCCATGGCTCCCCACACTCGCACCATGCTTCCAACACCACCGCTGCAGCCACAGTGAGCGTCGCACAGAGCAAAGCCTGCGGCACAGGACAGCGTCGCAGCCAGGCCTTGTGAGCTCACGGCACAGCACCGCACAGCCATTGGACGGGGCATTGTGACCTCACGGCTCCGAGATTCCGGGTGGCGGCTCCCCGCGGGCTGCTGCTCTTGTGATGTGCTGCACCAGGGCTGCGTGGGGCCCGTGCTTACGTCATAGAAACGCAGAATCATAGAGCGGCTTGGGGTGGAAGGGACAGCAAAGAGCTTAGAACCCCAACCCCACTGCCGTGGGCAGGGATGCCACCCACGGGGTCATGCTGCCCAGAGCCCCACCCAGCCTGGCCTTGAACACCTCCAGGGATGGAGCATCCACAGCTTCACTTGGCAAACATTTCTAGGGCTTCAACAGCCCCAGGAGGGAATTATTTCCAGCTCGGTGCACCCATGACACCTCAGGCCATTGGGGAAGAGATGCAATATGGAAATGGGGTCTGGATCAAGGACGCTATTGCACAGGTTATCCATGCGTGTCAAACGTGCTGCAATTAAGCAAGCCAAGCGGATAAAGCCTCTCCAGTATGGAGGATGATGGCTGAAATACAAACACGGGGAAGCTGACCTTCTCACAGACCTGCCAAGTCAAGTGTCACGTGCTTACGTTTTTGTTGATAGATCTGCAGTTTCACCTGTTTTCCTTCAGTTTTCCAGCACCTTGGCTAAGGACATCCCCTTTCCTGCACCAAGTATATTTCCCACACGTAGCTTGCTTCCAAGCCTGCATTTAGTAGCAGAAATTGAAGGCTTGCTGGTTGGCACCTCCCATCACCAAAGTCCCCCAAAGTGAACTCACTGCTGCTGGCAACTGGACGCTTGGTGCCGAGAGGACCGTCACCTATGGGGTCCCACCTGGGTCTCCAGAAGCTGTTGCACTTTTGGAAGCAGAGCATCCAAATACATTGCCTATATACATCCAATACAGTGTCCATACAACACTGCCATTGAATCAGAGCCTGCCACTTTCCCTATGACCAGGCAAAGTGCGTGAAGGCAAGCTGAACTGCTGAACCAGGCACCACATGGGGCTTATGTATTTGTGTCAAAAGACAGCATACATTTTCTCACTCATCTTGTCTGGCTACCTGGTGACAATAAGCCCTGCTTAGTGCTTATTTCAAAAGGGCAGCAGGTCCTCGCTGGCCACGTGCAGGGGCTTCTCAGACACATATGCCAGCGAGGTGTGGGCACAGCCGGTAGAACAGCTCCTGGTGGTAAGTTTTGGGCACAGAGCACTGCAGCGCCCGGAACAAAGCCAGCAGCAGGCAGATGAGAGTGAGGCAGATGTGGGGAAGAAGGGGGTGGAGAATGGGGCAGGTCAAACATGCCCCTACCCCATAGTGGCACGCACACACGCCGTACAGAGGGGACAATCAGGATCAGCTGCACAGCCATGGTCACGCAGGGCAGCGGGAGACCAGGAGAGGGGCACAGCAGGAACGCAGCAGCACAGACTGGGCCTGGGCCCGCTGCTCCAGGGACACCCGTCCCTACAGAGAAGCTTCCCAGGCAGTCTCAGTGCTGACTGACCCTCTGGCATTCAGCGGGCCAAATGGAAGCAAAAATAACAAGAAGAATCAGACTTAGTTTTCAATAAGAAAGATTCTAAAATGGGACTTCACTTCTTAAGTTCTTTACTACGAATAAAAGCGCAAGTCTACCCTAAATATAGCACTATTAAAATGTGTATACTTTTTTTTTTTCTTTTTTTTCCAAAAAAAAATAAACCTACAACTGCTGATACCTTTTCTCGCATGTCAGGTGGGGCTGGGGCTGCAGCAGCCCTGCCTCTTCCCAGTCATGCCTGCATTGGAAGGGTCCTGGAAAATCTCACAGAATCATAGAATGGCCTGGGTTGAAAAGGACCACAATGACCATCGAGTTTCAACCCCCCGGCTATGTGCCAACCACCAGAGGATCGCCAACCACCAGAGCAGGCTGCCCAGAGCCACTTCCAGCCTGGCCTTGAATGCCTCCAGCGACGGGACATCCACAACCTCCTTGGGCAACCTGTTCCAGTGCGTCACCACCCTCTGGGTGAAAAACTTCCTCCTAATATCTAACCTAAACCGCCCCTGTCTCAGTTTAAGACCATCCCTCCTTGTCCTACCACTATCCACCCTCAAAAACAGTCGTTCCCCTTCCAGTTTATACGCTCCCTTCAAGTACTGGAAGGCCACAATGAGGTCCCCCTGGAGCCTTCTCTTCGCCAAGCTAAACAAGCCCAGTTCCCTCAACCTTTCCTCATAGGAGAGGTGCTCCTGCCCTCTGATCATCTTAGTGGCCCTCCTCTGGACCCGCTCCAACAGCTCCACACCCTTCCTCTACTGGGAGCCTGTAGAGCAAATAAGGATACGGATATAAGAAACTATCGCCTTTGAAAAGGAATAATCAGAGATGAACAGGAAGCTTACCCGTGTCCTAGGCTCGCCAAAAGGGCTCCAAGAGGAGTGATCTTCAGAGAGCGATCCTTCCTCCGTGGCAGTCAGCCCTTAAATGGGGTTTAGGAGAGGTGAAGCCTGGCTCCACCCCTTCCGGTCACACAGGTGGAGTTGCAGTTCAACAGGTCTCATACAGGGCCCCAGGCCTGGGTGCAGTACTCCAGATGGGGCCTCACAAGAGCTGAGTAGAGGGGGACAACCACCTCCCTCTCCCTGCTGGCCACCTCTTTCTTAACGCAGCCCAGAACACACTTGGCCTTCCGGGCTGCCAGCACACACTGCTGGCTCACGTCCAGCTTCTAAAATCACACAACGCTGGAATGGTTTGTGTTGCATGGCTCCCTGAAGATCACAGAACCACTGGATTTTTGTACGCTGGAAGTGTCCTTGAAGATCACAGAACAATAGGATGGCTTGTGTTGAAAACGTCCCTGAAGATCACAGCACAGTAGACTATCCTTGGTACACTATCATTGGTAGAGGGCCTCGAGGATTTGGCAGTACCTGAGAGGCATCCCAACCCAGAGGAGATGCTGGTCATAACCTCCACCACCTCTCTGGGCAACCCATCCCAGAGCTCCCCCACCCTTACCGTAAAGGTCTTCCACATGTTTGCATGGAACTTCCTGTGCTCAAGTTCTAGGCCACTGCTCATTGTCCTCCGCTACGCACCACCGAGAAGAGCCTGGCCTCATCCATTTTCCTCCCACTTCCCTTCAGATATTGATTAACACTCGCTTTGAATCTCTAGTTATAGGGTCTGAGACGATGGAGATCTGACGGCTACTTTTCCATACCAGCCCCCTCGCATGGCAAAATCTTCTGGTTCTTTCTACCAGTTGTGCAAACCCCAGAACTTGCTGGGCTCACGGATTCCACGCTACCCCACCTGAGCCGTGATTCGTGTTCACGCGTCCCAGGCTGTCAGACGACGATTGACCCCAGGATTGTTCCTGGGCAGTGGGGCGCAAAGCAGGAGTCAGATACAACTAGGGCATCCCCTAATGTTCCAATTCATTGCCCCTTGCTACCCAGAGGCAAGCAGGGGCAAGGGAAGAGGAGGAGTACCTCCACAGTACCGGTCTTCCGCCTTTTGTCTCAGGAGAAGTGGTGCACCGAGAGGCCTGAGAGAAGGGGGAGAGAAGGTGTGGCAGTTGCACCGCCACAGTTGACACAGGCACTCCAGGCTTTAGGTAACAACTGTCCAGGAAGTCAGAACACCAAACCTTCCTTCCAAATGAGCCCAACACAGAGTTTTACTGAGCAGAGAGGGAGGAAGCAGCGTGCAATTTGAGCCTTGCAGGTGGGCATCCTTCTGTGCCAGAAGTTCTTTGTCCTCTTAATAGTGAAGGGAGTGACGTGTGGAATCAAACTCTGGAACCCACGTAAGGTTACAAAGCAGGTACGCTCATTACGGCGCCGGGTGCGGGGGGGGATATCTCCTCCTAACTCGCACACAGAGAAAAGCACTGGTTACATACTTACAGACATAACATCCACATATTCATTACGTTCCACAAAAATGGGCTGGAATTCTGAGAAACTATTAACGTATTGTCCCACCCTCTTGAGCACGCGTCCTAAAAATGTGGTGGGGGTCTCTGGCGGTCAGTGGATGAAGGCTCGTAGTCTACCTCGCTGTGAACTTCCGACCTTTTAAGGGGGGGTAGCCCGAACCAGCTCCTACTGGCGTTGTGTTGAGCTGAGACATCTGTTTCACCGTCCCATCTTCAACAACAGGAGCCTATTCTACTTTCTCATCGTTGTTTGGCAGCGAGTTTCCGTGGACTCTGCATTCTCTTCTTGAGCTTACGTGTCTGCAAGCATCTTGTCCTTCAGCGTGAATCCACTCCAGTTCTTTCCACAATATGGAAAGGCTGTTCTCATGATTCAGGAGACAGCTAGGGCTGGGGAATGGATGCATGGCACCTTAACTCTGACCAGCAAGGAAATCAGGAGAACGGAATGCAGACACTGCCAACTTCTACCGGCTCAAATCTGCTTCAAGACTCATTGCAAAGTCTCAGCTAGAAAAAGGATCACCTCAGTGTATCCAAGAAAAAGAGCAGCGCTTTTTGGGTTGGTTGGTTGGTTGTTTTATTGTGGGTGGTGTTTGTTTGTTTGTTTGTTTAATATACCACAAGACTATGCAGTTACACTGTCAGTCACCTCAGAGTGTTCCCAAAGGAGCTCATCCACGTCCTGCACACACTCCACCTGAACATCAAGTGGAGCAGGGGGTAGTCTTGCAGATGGAGTAACGCAGGAATTTTGACAGGATGTTGCTGCATGATGGAATCTCTGCATCCACTTATTCATCAAGTATCCAGCAGGAGAGCACAGAGCTCCGGAGGCATCGTTGTATCCAGTTCATCATCTGAAACCTCCGCAACCAAACTGGATGGGACCAGTCCTCTTGTGCCATCTGTCAGCTCTCCCTGAAACCAGCCATTCTCATCCACAGCTCCAAAGACGTTAAGGTGTTGTCCAGCGGTCAGAGGAAGCTCGCTTTCTGGCTCCTCATTAGGACCCTCAACAGGATTGTAGCTGTGCCGAGCTAAGAATCTTTGAAATGTTGCTGATGCTTGTCCCAGAGAATGCAGGGTGAAGGACAAAAGCTCTGCTGCTGGTTCTCCGCTCTCACTTTCAGGGCCGTCCCCTGACAGAAAGCAGCACTCAGGACTGTTCCCGTGGACCTCTTTCACGGCTTTGAGTTCAAGCTCCAAGTCTTCCAGATGACTTTGAAGACCTTTGGCCTCTTGGATGGCAGAATGGAATGCACTGGGACGATGGCTGAGATTCTTCTTTGATGGGGCAAGAGTCTCTTCGGCTGCCTCTCCCAGCTCCGTTCTGCCCTCGTCTCCAGTTGGAACTCTCTCCTAGTTGGTATCAGGATGAGCCTGCTCTGCTGCTCTCTCTTCTCTCTTGCACACTCTGTGAGAATGAGTTTCAGAAAGCACTACTCACTGACAGGAAATAAGGGGAAACTTGAAAGACTTGGCAACGTAAGTCCTGGCCGTGTACTGCCAGCAACTGATCTGGCCGCCCAGGATCCTGGCACCACAAATGCTTCGTTGCCAAATGCAGCAATGAAGTGTTCTGGGGAAAAGCCAACTCACACGTATTTTTGGCACATCCATATCACAGCACCACAGGCCAGCACCAGCGCAGACAGCAGCACAGCTGAGAACAGTACCATCGCTGCGATGTGGCGCCTTCGCGCAGATCTGCCAACAGCAGCCTTTGTGCTCGTCCCGGCATTCATCCCTGGGAGAAACGAGACAACGTCCCACGTTACCTTCACCTGCGCTACAGATAACCTCTCAGTGTGCTTCATGGACCCAGGAGATTTTCATCAGTGGGTGCCTCTGCCTCTGGCGCCCAGGCACCAGAGGACAAGAAGGACTGCTTCCACCTCTCGTTGGGTAGGGAGAGGCCGCACAGGCACTGCCCGTGTCTTCCTCTGGGCCGAGGGCTGGGGCTGTGCCCTGGGGTCTGGGCTTTGTCTGTGGGAAGCACTGCAGAGCAGAATCCCTCGCACTTTCCCCAGCGCACGCGTCCCGCGCTCTCCCGCAGGACACCCCCCCCCGGCTGAAGGTCGGGCTCCAGCCAGCACAGGGCACAGCCGGAGCCAGCCCAGGGGAGAAACACTCCTGCAGGCTCCTCCCACACAGGACCCCGCTCATCGCCCTCGGGTGGCTTTGCTCCAAAAGGGCAAAACTCACCACTCTCTGGGAACTGGGAGTGGTGGGAGCTGAGCAGCGTCACAGAGGCCTGCACGTACCTTCTCCGGCACACTGCTGGAACAACTCTCCACACCCCACTGAGGTCAGCCGTGTTCAGAGAGCCATCCCTGGCTTCTTTTACACGTGCCCTGTGCTCACACGCTCAGGTTCGGCTGCTGACCTGGCGTGCAAGAGCAGGCAGCAAGAGCCTGCAGGCACACAGTGGCTCTGGTGAGTGACACTGGATGACCACGGGACAGAAATTACCTGGCATGACAGTTGTTGGCGCTGCCTGCGTTCCTTTGCCCGAGACTGGCAGTGTGGGATGGCTGCCTTCCTGCAGTGCATCCTGCTCACTTTGTTGGTCAGTTCCTTTAGAAAGAAAGCAGGGCAGTAGGATTGGATGTGATGTGCTCTCATCGGGAACTGAGCTACTCCAGTCCCGCGCTCAGGCAAAGCCTGCTGGTCCCAGCCCCACAGATCCACTGCGACCCCCTCCGTTGCCCAAGGGCATTTGGGCCCTCCCAGGAATTGGAGGGTGCCAACCCTCTCACGCCTCTCGAGGAATCAGCTCCTATGCAAGGCCCTCACACCCTGTGCTGTGAGCGTCACCAACCATCACGTTCCACCCATCACAGGCCAGGCATCTGCAGGCTGAAATTCAAGCTCAGACAGAAGCGCCTTCAGAATCAGCATCCCACCTTGTTTCCAGCATTAGCAAAGGCATCCCTGCTCGGGATGCTCCTCCTGCCTTGAACTCGCTCTAGCTGCACAGAGGGCTTTGTATGAGCAGAAGCACAGCACTCGCCAGTTGCTGCCATCTGGCTGCCAAAGCACCTCTGACAAGTAATGGTCGTGCTGGGGGAGCAGCTGCCCCCGGGCCTTGGCTGGATGCAGAAGTGGCAGCAGACCATCTCTGGTGCTTGACAGTGCCTGCAAGGCGCTACATGGAACACCACCGCAGCACGGCTCTGAGCGATCCCTTCCTGCTGTGCAGGCTACAGCTTGTCCACACACGTACATCAGACCTCAGCTCCCCAGGTCTCACAGTGAACAGACTCAAGTATACCCACCACGCGCTGCCTTCTCCATTTCCTTCACCAGTTCCTTGAGGAGACGGGATGAGCCCTGGGAGTATTCTCCTCTTTTGGGTTCATCCTTTCCTTTTTCCGGACCTTAACAGAATGCATGAAGTTAAATATCACGTGCATGAGGTTTTGAAGACCAGCAGTGAGTCAGTGAGACAAACTACTCACCGCTGGGATTCCAGCTGGGCTCCAGCGCAGGAGGAAACACATGACCGGGCAAAGCCCTCCCTGGGGGCACTCCTGCAACCAAAGACCCACGAAAAGTTTCAGTCATACGCTACAGCATCACTGAATAGCAGAGCATACGGGGGATCGTGCCATGAAATGGCACTGAAATGGGCAGTGAAAGCTCTCCAAGGAATTACAAAGCCAGGACATACCCATGCGATCTGCCGGAGTTTCAGTCCCAGAGCTCAGAGCGGAACCTGGATCACCTCCTCCAGTCACATCTGCAAACAAACGCAGGACAGAGCAACTCCCATTAAACATCCTTCCAGTCAGAATGACACAGGATGCAATTAAAGCTGGGCATTCCTTCACGACACCATTCTCTCCCTTCCACACAGGAGCACCTCGGAAACAGTTCCTGGGTGCCTGCAGGGGCACCACCATCATACAGAACTAACCCCGTGTGGAACTGCCCAGAGGAGCGCCCGCCTGGAGCTCACCCCAGCTCTAAACTCAACTGCATGGACTGGATTAAACCTAGGCTTTGGTGAGCCGCTGCCTGGAGACACAGCTGTAATCAAGGACAGCGGAGAAACGTTCCCATTGCACGTGCCCATCTCTCTCTCCCTTACTGAGCTGCGGTGATGGAAGGGGCTCAGGTAATGACATGGGGGGAAAGTTCCAAAGCTGCAGAGAGGCCAGGTGACCTGCTGGCTGGTATTCCACAGCTTTCCAAATACTTTCTCCAGGCCGTGGGAGACAATTCTCAGGGACCTCATGGAAGAACATTCGGCCCCCTGGAATTTTCTTACTGGGAGACCTCGCAGATACAGAGACAAAGCCAACGCAACGCTGACAGCACGGAGCACCCAAGAAACAACGACCATCCATGCTTCTCGGGGAGAAGAACCCGCTGGCCGGTGAAAAGCGCAACCCTTGCTGAACTAGCCCAGCCACAAAGGAACAAATATCGAGGACGTGAAGCCCGGCTACTTACCTCCAGCATCCCCTTCAGGCTCAGAGGCAGGATTCTGTTCTGCTGATTCACCAGCAGGGCCTGCAGGCACAAGTGTAATCAGACACAGGTGAGGAGAGCTTCCAGCACACGTGGGGGCCTCCTTTTCCCTGAGTGGGGAAAGGTGGGCCAGGGAATGCCACGGCCCAAATACGAAGGTCTGGGCTCTCTCAGCTGAAGAGGGGCAGCGGTAACCTTCCCACTGAAATGTGGCAGCTCTCCGAGTAAAGAAATACTCATGGCTCATCTGTGCAAGCCCTTCAAGGCACAAACAGGCTTGGAAGACCTTGAGAGGGTCTTAAGCAAAATTGCACGCAAGTAAACTATGG